>NW_028153922.1:85000-95000 GCF_964211835.1 Anser anser
CTCCGATGAAATTGAAGGAGATTTTTAGGAATATGAAGAATTTGAAGAATTTAAAGGAAAAGAAGAAAAGAAGAAGAAGAAGAAGAAGGAAAGAAGAAGAAGAAAAAGAAGAAGAAGAAGTAGAAGAAGAAGAAGAAGAAGAAGAGAACACGCCGATGAAATTGAAGGAGATTTTTAGGAATATGAAGAATTTGAAGAATTTAAAGGAAAAGAAGAAAAGAAGAAGAAGAAGAAGAATTAGAAGAAGCAGAAGAAGAAGAAGAAGAAGAAGAAGACCCCACTGGTGCCAGTGCACTCTCTGGACTCACTGCAGTGCATCCACAGTGGTGCCAGTGCACTCTCTGGACTCACTGCAGTGCATCCCCAGTGGTGCCAGTGCACTCTCTGGACTCACTGCAGTGCATCCCCAGTGGTGCCAGTGCACTCTGCGGACTCACTGCAGTGCATCCCCAGTGGTGCCAGTGCACTCTCTGGACTCACTGCAGTGCATCCCCAGTGGTGCCAGTGCACTCTCTGGACTCACTGCACTGCATCCTCAGTAGTGCCAGTGCACTCTCTGGACTCACTGCAGTGCATCCCCAGTGGTGCCAGTGCACTCTCTGCACTCACTGCACTGCATCCCCAGTAGTGCCAGTGCACTCTCTGGACTCACTGCAGTGCATCCCCAGTGGTGCCAGTGCACTCTCTGGACTCACTGCAGTGCATCCCCAGTGGTGCCAGTGCACTCTCTGGAGTCACTGCACTGCATCCCCAGTGGTGCCAGTGCACTCTCTGGAGTCACTGCACTGCATCCCCAGTGGTGCCAGTGCACTCTCTGCACTCAATGCACTGCATCCCCAGTGGTGCCAGTGCACTCTCTGGACTCACTTCAGTGCATCCCCAGTGGTGCCAGTGCACTCTCTGTAGTCACTGCGCTGCATCACCAGTGGTGACAGAGCACTCTCTGGACTCACTGCACTGCATCCCCAGTGGTGCCAGTGCACTCGCTGGACTCACTGCACAGCATCCCCAGTGGTGCCTGTGCACTCTCTGGACTCAATGCAGTGCATTCCGAGGAGTGCCAGTGCACTCTCTGGACTCACTGCAATGCATCCCTAGTGTTGCCAGTGCACTCTTTCGACTCACTGCACTGCATTCCCAAGGTGCCAGTGCACTCTCTGGACTCACTGCACTGCATCCCCAGTGGTGCCAGTGCACTCTCTGGAGTCACTGCACTGCATCCCCAAGGTGCCAGTGCACTCTCTGGACTCACTGCAGTGCATCCCCAGTGGTGCCAGTGCACTCTCTGGAGTCATTGCAGTGCATCCCCAGTGGTGCCAGTGCACTCTCTGGACTCACTGCACTGCATCGCCAGTGGTGCCAGTGCACTCTCTGGACTCACTGCACTGCATCCCCAGTGGTGCCAGTGCACTCTCTGGAGTCACTGCGCTGCATCCCCAGTGGTGACAGAGCACTCTCTGGACTCACTGCAGTGCATCGCCAGTGGTGCCAGTGCACTCTCTGGACTCACTGCACTGCATCCCCAGTGGTGCCAGTGCACTCCATGGACTCACTGCACTGCATCCCCAGTGGTGCCTGTGCACTCTCTGGACTCACTGCACTGCATTCCCAGTGGTGCCAGTGCACTCTCTGGATTCACTGCACTGCATCCCCAGTGGTGCCAGTGCACTCTCTGGACTCACTGCACTGCATCGCCAGTGGTGCCAGTGCACTCTCTGGACTCACTGCACTGCATCCCCAGTGGTGCCAGTGCACTCTCTGGAGTCACTGCGCTGCATCCCCAGTGGTGACAGAGCACTCTCTGGACTCACTGCAGTGCATCGCCAGTGGTGCCAGTGCACTCTCTGGACTCACTGCACTGCATCGCCAGTGGTGCCAGTGCACTCTCTGGACTCACTGCACTGCATCCCCAGTGGTGCCTGTGCACTCTCTGGACTCACTGCACTGCATTCCCAGTGGTGCCAGTGCACTCTCTGGATTCACTGCACTGCATCCCCACTGGTGCCAGTGCACTCTCTGGACTCACTGCACTGCATCCCCAGTGGTGCCAGTGCACTCTCTGGACTCAATGCAGTGCATCGCCAGTGGTGCCAGTGCATTTTCTGGACTAACTGCATTGAATCTCCACTGGTGCCAGTGCACTCTCTGGACTCACTGCAGTGCATCCCCAGTGGTGCCAGTGCACTCTCTGGACTCACTGCACTGCATCCCCAGTGTTGCCAGTGCATTCTCTGGACTAACTGCCTTGAATCCCCACTGGTGCCAGTGCACTCTCTGGACTCACTGCACTGCATCCCCAGTGGTGCCAGTGCACTCTCTGGATTCACTGCACTGCATCCCCACTGGTGCCAGTGCACTCTCTGGACTCACTGCAGTGCATCCCCAGTGGTGCCAGTGCACTCTCTGGACTCACTGCCCTGCATCCCCAGTGGTGCCAGTGCACTCTCTGGATTCACTGCACTGCATCCCCAGTGGTGCCAGTGCACTCTCTGGGCTCACTGCACTGCATGCCCAGTGGTGCCAGTGCACTCTCTGGATTCACTGCACTGCACCCCAGTGGTGACAGAGCACTCACTGGACTCACTGCACTGCATCCCCAGTGGTGCCAGTGCACTCTCTGGATTCATTGCACTGCATCCCCAGTGGTGCCAGTGCACTCTCTGGACTCACTGCAGTGCATCGCCAGTGGTGCCAGTGCACTCTCTGGACTCAATGCAATGCATCCCTAGTGTTGCCAGTGCACTGTCTGGACTCACTGCACTGCATCCCCAGTGGTGCCAGTGCACTCTCTGGATTCACTGCACTGCATCCCCACTGGTGCAAGTGCACTCTCTGGACTCACTGCACTGCATCCCCAGTGGTGCCAGTGCATTCTCTGGACTAACTGCATTGAATCCCAAGTGGTGCCAGTGCACTCTCTGGACTCACTGCACTGCATCCCCAGTGGTGCCAGTGCACTCTCTGGATTCACTGCACTGCATCCCCACTGGTGCCAGTGCACTCTCTGGACTCACTGCAGTGCATCCCCAGTGGTGCCAGTGCACTCTCTGGACTCACTGCACTGCATCCCCAATGGTGCCTGTGCACTCTATGGACTCAATGCAGTGCATCCCCTGTGGTGCCAGTGCACTCTCTGGACTCACTGCACTGCATCCCCAGTGGTGCCAGTGCACTCTCTGGACTCACTGCAGTGCATCCCCAGAGGTGCCAGTGCACTCTATGGACTCACTGCACTGCATCCCCAGTGGTGCCAGTGCACTCTCTGGACTCACTGCAGTGCATCCGCAGTGGTGCCAGTGCACTCTCTGGAGTCACTGCAGTGCATCCCCAGTGGTGCTAGTGCACTCTCTGGACTCACTGCACTGCATTCCCTGTGGTGCCAGTGCACTCTCTGGACTCACTGCACTGGATCCCCAGTGGTGCCAGTGCACTCTCTGGACTCAGTGCAGTGCATCCCCAGTGGTGCCAGTGCACTCTCTGGACTCACTGCACTGCATCCCCAGTGGTGCCAGTGCACTCTCTGGATTCACTGCAGTGCATCCGAAGTGGTGCCAGTGCACTCTCTGGAGTCACTGCGCTGCATCCCCAGTGGTGCCAGTGCACTCTATGGACTCACTGCACTGCATCCCCAGTGTTGCCAGTGCACTCTCTGGACTCACTGCACTGCATCCCCAGTGGTTCCAGTGCACTCTCTGGACTCACTGCACTGCATCCCCAGTGGTGCCAGTGCACTCTCTGGAGTCACTGCGCTGCATCCCCAGTGGTGACAGAGCACTCTCTGGACTCACTGCAGTGCATCGCCAGTGGTGCCAGTGCACTCTCTGGACTCACTGCACTGCATCCCCAGTGGTGCCAGTGCACTCTCTGGAGTCACTGCAGTGCATCCCCAGTGGTGCCAGTGCACTCTCTGGACTCACTGCACTGCATTCCCTGTGGTGCCAGTGCACTCTCTGGACTCACTGCACTGCATCCCCAGTGGTGCCAGTGCACTCTCTGGACTCAGTGCAGTGCATCCCCAGTGGTGCCAGTGCACTCTCTGGACTCACTGCAGTGCATCCCCAGTGGTGCCAGTGCACTCTCTGGACTCACTGCACTGCATCCCCAGTGTTGCCAGTGCATTCTCTGGACTAACTGCCTTGAATCCCCACTGGTGCCAGTGCACTCTCTGGACTCACTGCACTGCATCCCCAGTGGTGCCAGTGCACTCTCTGGATTCACTGCACTGCATCCCCACTGGTGCCAGTGCACTCTCTGGACTCACTGCAGTGCATCCCCAGTGGTGCCAGTGCACTCTCTGGACTCACTGCCCTGCATCCCCAGTGGTGCCAGTGCACTCTCTGGATTCACTGCACTGCATCCCCAGTGGTGCCAGTGCACTCTCTGGGCTCACTGCACTGCATGCCCAGTGGTGCCAGTGCACTCTCTGGATTCACTGCACTGCACCCCAGTGGTGACAGAGCACTCACTGGACTCACTGCACTGCATCCCCAGTGGTGCCAGTGCACTCTCTGGATTCATTGCACTGCATCCCCAGTGGTGCCAGTGCACTCTCTGGACTCACTGCAGTGCATCGCCAGTGGTGCCAGTGCACTCTCTGGACTCAATGCAATGCATCCCTAGTGTTGCCAGTGCACTGTCTGGACTCACTGCACTGCATCCCCAGTGGTGCCAGTGCACTCTCTGGATTCACTGCACTGCATCCCCACTGGTGCAAGTGCACTCTCTGGACTCACTGCACTGCATCCCCAGTGGTGCCAGTGCATTCTCTGGACTAACTGCATTGAATCCCAAGTGGTGCCAGTGCACTCTCTGGACTCACTGCACTGCATCCCCAGTGGTGCCAGTGCACTCTCTGGATTCACTGCACTGCATCCCCACTGGTGCCAGTGCACTCTCTGGACTCACTGCAGTGCATCCCCAGTGGTGCCAGTGCACTCTCTGGACTCACTGCACTGCATCCCCAATGGTGCCTGTGCACTCTATGGACTCAATGCAGTGCATCCCCTGTGGTGCCAGTGCACTCTCTGGACTCACTGCACTGCATCCCCAGTGGTGCCAGTGCACTCTCTGGACTCACTGCAGTGCATCCCCAGAGGTGCCAGTGCACTCTATGGACTCACTGCACTGCATCCCCAGTGGTGCCAGTGCACTCTCTGGACTCACTGCAGTGCATCCGCAGTGGTGCCAGTGCACTCTCTGGAGTCACTGCAGTGCATCCCCAGTGGTGCTAGTGCACTCTCTGGACTCACTGCACTGCATTCCCTGTGGTGCCAGTGCACTCTCTGGACTCACTGCACTGGATCCCCAGTGGTGCCAGTGCACTCTCTGGACTCAGTGCAGTGCATCCCCAGTGGTGCCAGTGCACTCTCTGGACTCACTGCACTGCATCCCCAGTGGTGCCAGTGCACTCTCTGGATTCACTGCAGTGCATCCGAAGTGGTGCCAGTGCACTCTCTGGAGTCACTGCGCTGCATCCCCAGTGGTGCCAGTGCACTCTATGGACTCACTGCACTGCATCCCCAGTGTTGCCAGTGCACTCTCTGGACTCACTGCACTGCATCCCCAGTGGTTCCAGTGCACTCTCTGGACTCACTGCACTGCATCCCCAGTGGTGCCAGTGCACTCTCTGGAGTCACTGCGCTGCATCCCCAGTGGTGACAGAGCACTCTCTGGACTCACTGCAGTGCATCGCCAGTGGTGCCAGTGCACTCTCTGGACTCACTGCACTGCATCCCCAGTGGTGCCAGTGCACTCTCTGGAGTCACTGCAGTGCATCCCCAGTGGTGCCAGTGCACTCTCTGGACTCACTGCACTGCATTCCCTGTGGTGCCAGTGCACTCTCTGGACTCACTGCACTGCATCCCCAGTGGTGCCAGTGCACTCTCTGGACTCAGTGCAGTGCATCCCCAGTGGTGCCAGTGCACTCTCTGGACTCACTGCACTGCATCCCCAGTGGTGCCAGTGCACTCTCTGGATTCACTGCAGTGCATCCGAAGTGGTGCCAGTGCACTCTCTGGAGTCACTGCGCTGCATCCCCAGTGGTGCCAGTGCACTCTATGGACTCACTGCACTGCATCCCCAGTGTTGCCAGTGCACTCTCTGGACTCACTGCACTGCATCCCCAGTGGTTCCAGTGCACTCTCTGGACTCACTGCACTGCATCCCCAGTGGTGCCAGTGCACTCTCTGGAGTCACTGCGCTGCATCCCCAGTGGTGACAGAGCACTCTCTGGACTCACTGCAGTGCATCGCCAGTGGTGCCAGTGCACTCTCTGGACTCACTGCACAGCATCCCCAGTGGTGCCAGTGCACTCTCTGGACTCACTGCACTGCATCCCCAGTGGTGCCTGTGCACTCTCTGGACTCACTGCACTGCATTCCCAGTGGTGCCAGTGCACTCTCTGGATTCACTGCACTGCATCCCCGCTGGTGCCAGTGCACTCTCTGGACTCACTGCACTGCATCCCCAGTGGTGCCAGTGCACTCTCTGGACTCAATGCAGTGCATCGCCAGTGGTGCCAGTGCATTCTCTGGACTAACTGCATTGAATCCCCACTGGTGCCAGTGCACTCTCTGGACTCACTGCAGTGCATCCCCAGTGGTGCCAGTGCACTCTCTGGACTCACTGTACTGCATCCCCAGTGTTGCCAGTGCATTCTCTGGACTAACTGCCTTGAATCCCCACTGGTGCCAGTGCACTCTCTGGACTCACTGCACTGCATCCCCAGTGGTGCCAGTGCACTCTCTGGACTCAATGCACTGCATCCCCAGTGGTGCCAGTACACTCTCTGGACTCACTGCAGTGCATCCCCAGTGGTGCCAGTGCACTCTCTGGATTCACTGCACTGCATCCCCAGTGGTGCCAGTGCACTCTCTGGGCTCACTGCACTGCATGCCCAGTGGTGCCAGTGCACTCTCTGGATTCACTGCACTGCATCCCCAGTGGTGACAGAGCACTCACTGGACTCACTGCACTGCATCCCCAGTGGTGCCAGTGCACTCTCTGGATTCATTGCACTGCATCCCCAGTGGTGCCAGTGCACTCTCTGGACTCACTGCAGTGCATCGCCAGTTGTGCCAGTGCACTCTCTGGACTCAATGCAATGCATCCCTAGTGTTGCCAGTGCACTCTCTGGACTCACTGCACTGCATCCCCAGTGGTGCCAGTGCACTCTCTGGATTCACTGCACTGCATCCCCTGTGGTGCAAGTGCACTCTCTGGACTCACTGCACTGCATCCCCAGTGGTGCCAGTGCATTCTCTGGACTAACTGCATTGAATCCCAAGTGGTGCCAGTGCACTCTCTGGACTCACTGCACTGCATCCCCAGTGGTGCCAGTGCACTCTCTGGATTCACTGCACTGCATCCCCACTGGTGCCAGTGCACTCTCTGGACTCACTGCACTGCATCCCCAGTGGTGCCAGTGCACTCTCTGGACTCACTGCACTGCATCCCCAATGGTGCCTGTGCACTCTATGGACTCAATGCAGTGCATTCCGAGGAGTGCCAGTGCACTCTCTGGACTCACTGCACTGCATCCCCAGTGGTGCCAGTGCACTCTCTGGACTCACTGCACTGCATCCCCAGTGGTGCCAGTGCACTCTCTGGACTCACTGCACTGCATCCCCAGTGGTGCCAGTGCACTCTCTGGACTCACTGCAGTGCATCCCCAGAGGTGCCAGTGCACTCTCTGGACTCACTGCAGTGCATCCCCAGTGGTGCCAGTACACTCTCTGGACTCACTGCACTGCATCCCCTGTGGTGCCTGTGCACTCTCTGGACTCACTGCCCTGCATTCCCAGTGGTGCCAGTGCACTCTCTGGATTCACTGCACTGCATCCCCAGTGGTGCCAGTGCACTCTCTGGGCTCACTGCACTGCATGCCCAGTGGTGCCAGTGCACTCTCTGGATTCACTGCACTGCATCCCCAGTGGTGACAGAGCACTCACTGGACTCACTGCACTGCATCCCCAGTGGTGCCAGTGCACTCTCTGGATTCATTGCACTGCATCCCCAGTGGTGCCAGTGCACTCTCTGGACTCACTGCAGTGCATCGCCAGTGGTGCCAGTGCACTCTCTGGACTCAATGCAATGCATCCCTAGTGTTGCCAGTGCACTCTCTGGACTCACTGCACTGCATCCCCAGTGGTGCCAGTGCACTCTCTGGATTCACTGCACTGCATCCCCTGTGGTGCAAGTGCACTCTCTGGACTCACTGCACTGCATCCCCAGTGGTGCCAGTGCATTCTCTGGACTAACTGCATTGAATCCCAAGTGGTGCCAGTGCACTCTCTGGACTCACTGCACTGCATCCCCAGTGGTGCCAGTGCACTCTCTGGATTCACTGCACTGCATCCCCACTGGTGCCAGTGCACTCTCTGGACTCACTGCACTGCATCCCCAGTGGTGCCAGTGCACTCTCTGGACTCACTGCACTGCATCCCCAATGGTGCCTGTGCACTCTATGGACTCAATGCAGTGCATTCCGAGGAGTGCCAGTGCACTCTCTGGACTCACTGCACTGCATCCCCAGTGGTGCCAGTGCACTCTCTGGACTCACTGCACTGCATCCCCAGTGGTGCCAGTGCACTCTCTGGACTCACTGCACTGCATCCCCAGTGGTGCCAGTGCACTCTCTGGACTCACTGCAGTGCATCCCCAGAGGTGCCAGTGCACTCTCTGGACTCACTGCAGTGCATCCCCACTGGTGCCAGTGCACTCTCTGGACTCACTGCACTGCATCCCCAGTGGTGCCAGTGCACTCTCTGGACTCACTGCAGTGCATCGCCAGTGGTGCCAGTGCACTCTCTGGACTCACTGCACAGCATCCCCAGTGGTGCCAGTGCACTCTCTGGACTCAATGCAGTGCATCCCCAGTGGTGCCAGTGCACTCTCTGTAGTCACTGCGCTGCATCACCAGTGGTGACAGAGCACTCTCTGGACTCACTGCAGTGCATCCCCAGTGGTGCCAGTGCACTCTCTGGACTCACTGCAATGCATCCCTAGTGTTGCCAGTGCACTCTTTCGACTCACTGCACTGCATTCCCAAGGTGCCAGTGCACTCTCTGGACTCACTGCACTGCATCCCCAGTGGTGCCAGTGCACTCTCTGGAGTCACTGCACTGCATCCCCAAGGTGCCAGTGCACTCTCTGGACTCACTGCAGTGCATCCCCAGTGGTGCCAGTGCACTCTCTGGACTCACTGCACTGCATCCCCAGTGGTGCCAGTGCACTCTCTGGAGTCATTGCAGTGCATCCCCAGTGGTGCCAGTGCACTCTCTGGACTCACTGCAGTGCATCCCCTGTGGTGCCAGTGCACTCTCTGGACTCACTGCACTCCTCGGAATGCACTGCATTGAGTCCATAGAGTGCACAGGCACCATTGGGGATGCAGTGCAGTGAGTCCAGAGAGTGCACTGGCACCACTGGGGATGCAGTGCAGTGAGTCCAGAGAGTGCAGTGGCACCAGTGGGGATGCAGTGCAGTGAATCCAGAGAGTGCACTGGCACCACTGGGGATGCAGTGCAGTGAGTCCAGAGAGTGCACTGGCACCACTTGGGATTCAATGCAGTTAGTCCAGAGAATGCACTGGCACCACTGGGGATGCAGTGCAGTGAATCCAGAGAGTGCACTGGCACCACTGGGGATGCAGTGCAGTGAGTCCAGACAGTACACTGGCAACACTAGGGATGCATTGCATTGAGTCCAGAGAGTGCACTGGCACCACTGGCGATGCACTGCAGTGAGTCCAGAGAGTGCACTGGCACCACTGGGGATGCAGTGCAATGAATCCAGAGAGTGCACTGGCACCACTGGGGATGCAGTGCAGTGAGTCCAGTGAGTGCTCTGTCACCACTGGGGATGCAGTGCAGTGAATCCAGAGAGTGCACTGGCACCACTGGGCATGCAGTGCAGTGAGCCCAGAGAGTGCACTGGCACCACTGGGGATGCAGTGCAGTGAATCCAGAGAGTGCACTGGCACAACTGGGGATGCAGGGCA
>NW_028153921.1:0-23318 GCF_964211835.1 Anser anser
TGCACCCCCTCCTTGTGCCCCCCCTTGCCCCTCTTTGTGCCCTCCTCTTTGTGCCCCCCCCTTTATGCCCCCCCTTTATGCCCCCCTCCTCTTGCCCCCCCTTTTTGAGCCCCCCCCTTTTTTTTGCACCCCCTCCTCTTGCCCCCCCCTTTTCTTCCCACCCCTCCTCGTGCCCCCCCTTTTTTCACACCCCTCCTCGTACCCCCCCCCTTTTTGTGCCCCCCCATTTCTGTGCGCCCCCCCCCTTTTTTTTTACACCCCCCTCACCCCCCCCTCGCCTACCCCCACCCCCCTCACCCCCACCCCTCCCTCACCACCCCCCCTCAGCCCCACCCCCCCCAGCACCCCGGGGTGCCCCCCCACCCCCTCCAACCCCCCAAATTTCCCCCCCCCCTCGGTGCCCCCCCCCCCCCAGGACTGAACCGCAGCGCCTCCTTCTCCTGCGAAGCCCACAACGCCCGCGGCATCACCACGTCCCGCACCGCCGCCGTCACCGGTCAGTGGGGGGGGGGGACACACATTGGGGGGGGGGTTTTGGGGTCCGGGGGGGGTCCGTACTCATCCTCCCCCCCCCCCAGTGGTACCCCAGCGCCCCAAAAACCTGGCGCTGGTGAAGCCGGGGCCGCGGTGGCTGGAGGTGAGGTGGGAGCCGGGGGCCAGCGGGGACGCCCCCCTGCGCCTCTGCACCCTGCAGGTAAGGGGGTGGGGGGGTCCCGTGTCCCCCCCCCCAAAAAAGAAAGAGGATTTGGTCCCGGGGGGGTGCGGGATTTGCCCCCGGGTTTTGCCCCGGTGGGGGGTCATTGAGGGGGGAAGGTGGAAATTGGGGGGGGGGGCACACGTGGGGACATGGGGAGGGGCGGGGGGGGTTGGGGACGTTGGGGGGCACCCCCAGGGCGAGGGGTCTTTGGGGTGGGGGTGGTCCTAAATTGGGGTGGGCCCAAATAGGGGAGGGACGTCCATGGGACGTCCATGGGTTGGGGACATCCACGGGGTTGGGGACATCCACGGGGTCTGGGTGTCCCCATTGGGAATATCCATAGGTTGGGGGCACCCATGGGGTCCGGGTGTCCCTATTGGGGTCATCCATGGGGTTGGGGACATCCATGGGGTCCGGGTGTCCCTGTTGGGGACATCCATGGGGTTGGGGACATCCATGGGGTCTGGGTGTCCCCACTGGGGACATCCATGGGATTGGGGGACACCCATGGGTTGGGGACACCCATGGGGTCCGGGTGTCCCTATTGGGGTCATCCATGGGGTTGGGGACATCCATGGGGTCTGGGTGTCCCCACTGGGGACATCCATGGGATTGGGGGACACCCATGGGTTGGGGACACCCATGGGGTCCGGGTGTCCCTGTTGGGGACATCCATGGGGTTGGGGACATCCATGGGGTCTGGGTGTCCCCACTGGGGACATCCATGGGATTGGGGGACACCCATGGGTTGGGGACACCCATGGGGTCCGGGTGTCCCTATTGGGGTCATCCATGGGGTTGGGGACATCCACGGGGTCCGGGTGTCCCCACGGGGTCCAGGTGTCCCCATTGGGTATATCCATGGGACTGGGGTCATCCATGGGGCTGGGGACATCCACAGGGTCCGGGTGTCCCCATTGGGGTCCGGGTGTCCCCATTGGGTATATCCATGGGATTGGGGACATCCACGGGGTTGGGGCCACCCATGAGGTCCCGGTGTCCCTATTGGGAACATCCATGGGGTCTGGGTGTCCCTTCAGGGACATCCATGGGTTGAGGACACCCATGGGGTTGGGGACATCCATGGGGTCTGGGTGTCCCTATTGGGTATATCCATGGGGTTGGGACACCCATGGGTTGGGGACATCCACGGGGTCTGGGTGTCCCCATTGGGAATATCCATGGGATTGGGGACATCCACGGGGTTGGGGACACCCATGGGGTCTAGGTGTCCCTACTGGGATCATCCATGGGGTCCGGGTGTCCCCACTGGGGTCATCCATGGGGTTGGGGACATCCACGGGGTCCGGGTGTCCCCATTGGGGTCCGGGTGTCCCCATTGGGTATATCCATGGGATTGGGGACATCCACGGGGTTGGGGACACCCATGGGGTCCGGGTGTCCCTATTGGGGTCATCCATGGGGTTGGGACACCCATGGGTTGGGGACATCCATGGGGTCCGGGTGTCCCTGTTGGGGTCATCCATGGGGCTGGGGACATCCACGGGGTCCGGGTGTCCCCATTGGGTATATCCATGGGATTGGGGACATCCATGGGGTTGGGGCCACCCACGGGGTCCCGGTGTCCCTATTGGGAACATCCACGGGGTCTGGGTGTCCCCATTGGGGTCATCCATGGGATTGGGGACACCCACGGGGTTGGGGACATCCATGGGGTCTGGGTGTCCCCATCAGGGACATCCATGGGTTGGGGACACCCATGGGGTTGGGGACATCCATGGGGTCTGGGTGTCCCTATTGGGTATATCCATGGGATTGGGGACATCCATGGGTTGGGGACATCCATGGGGTTGGGACACCCATGGGGTTGGGGACACCCATGGGTTGGGGACATCCAAGGGGTCCGGGTGTCCCCATTGGGTATATCCATGGGATTGGGGACATCCACGGGGTTGGGGACACCCAGGGGGTCCCGGTGTCCCTATTGGGAACATCCACGGGGTCCGGGTGTCCCCATTGGGGTCATCCATGGGATTGGGGACACCCACGGGGTTGGGGACATCCATGGGGTCTGGGTGTCCCCATCAGGGACATCCATGGGTTGGGGACATCCATGGGGTTGGGGACATCCATGGGGTCTGGGTGTCCCTATTGGGTATATCCATGGGATTGGGGACATCCATGGGTTGGGGACATCCATGGGGTTGGGACACCCATGGGGTTGGGGACACCCATGGGTTGGGGACATCCACGGGGTCCGGGTGTCCCCATTGGGAATATCCATGGGATTGGGGACATCCACGGGGTTGGGGACACCCAGGGGGTCCCGGTGTCCCTACTGGGAACATCCACGGGGTCCGGGTGTCCCCATTGGGGTCATCCATGGGATTGGGGACACCCACGGGGTTGGGGACATCCATGGGGTCTGGGTGTCCCCATTGGGGTCATCCATGGGGTTGGGGACACCCATGGGGTCCGGGTGTCCCCATTGGGAATATCCATGGGATTGGGGACACCCACGGGGTCGGGGCCACCCGCGGCGTCCCGGTGTCCCCGACCTGGGGCTGTCCCCTCCGTGGGGTCCCCGCAGGCGGTGGGGGAGGCCGAGGACCTGAGCAGCGTGGCCCCGGGGGGGCTCTACAACCGCGTGGTGCTGGTGCCCCCCTTCGCCCACCGCATCGAGGGGCTGCAGCCCTACGCCGCCTACCGGGCGCGCGTCTCCTGCCGCAGCGCCCGCGGGCCCTCGCCCTGGACCCACTGGGTGCCCATGGCCACGCTGGAGGGGGGTGAGTTAAGGGGGGGCACGGCTGAGGGGGCGGGGGCCCCGTGGGGTGGGGGCCCTATGGGGTGGGGGGGCAAAATGTTGGGGTCCCCGTGGGGTTGGGGGCTTGACCCTATGGGAATAGGGGGCCGGATGTGGGGGTCCGCATGGGGATGGGGGGCTGGGTCCCTATGGGGTGGGGGGGCTGGATATTGGGGTCCCATGGGAATGGGGGGGGCTGGGTGTGGGGGGACCCATGGGGAGGGGGGGGCACCCAGGTCCTGAGGGGGGGGCACTGGGAGGACTTGGGGGGGGGGGCTGGGGGCAGCTGTGCTGACTTGGGGGGGGGGGGGGGGGTCCCAGACGAGGGGTGGGGTCTGACCCTCCTCCCCCCACCCTGTTCACCCCCCCACCCCCCCCGCAGCCCCCGGAGCCCCCCCGAGAACGTGACGGCGGAGCGGGACGGGAGCCGGGCGCGCGTGCGCTGGGCGGCGCCGCGGGGGCAGCTCAACGGGGTGCTGCGGGGGTACCGGCTGGCCTACCGCAGCGCCCGCGCCCCCGAGGTGAACCCCCCCCCCCCCCGGAACCCCCCCGGCACCCCCCCGGCACCCCACTGACCCCACAGCACCCCCCTGACCCCCCCCCATTGCCACCCTATTGCCCCATTGCCTCCCCAGTGCCCTCCCAGTGCTTTTCCCATTGCCCCCCCTGTTGCCCCAACTGCCCTCCCCATTGCCCGCCCCATTGCCCCCCCATTACCCCATTGTCCCCATTACCCTCCTCATTACCCCATTATCCCCCCCCATTGCCCCCCATTGCCCCCCCATTGCCCCAATTGCCCTCCCCATTGCCCCCCCATTGTCCCCCATTGCTCCCCCATTACCCCATTGCCTCCTTTGCCCCCCCGCCCCTCCACTGCCCCCATAACTCACCCCATGACCCCCCCAGCCCCATAACTCACCCTGTGACCCCCCAGCCCCATAACTCACCCTGTGACCCCCCCAGCCCCATAATTCACCCCCTGCCCCCCCAGCCCCCTAACCCCATGACCTCCCCAAGCCATAACTCACCCTGTGACCCCCCCACCCCATAACTCACCCCATGACCCCCCCAGCCCCATAACTCACCCTGTGACCCCCCCCACCCCATAACTCACCCCATGACCCCCCAGCCCCATTCCCCCCCCATTACCCCATTGCCCCCCCCATTACCCTATTGATCCCCATTACCCCATTGCCCCTCCACTGCCCCCCTATCCCTCACCCCATGACCCTCCCCAGCCCCATAACTCACCCCCTGCCCCCCCCCGGCCCCATCCCTCACCCCCTGCCCCCCCCCGGCCCCATCCCTCACCCCGTGACCCCCCCCACCCCATAACTCCCCCCCGCCCCCCCAGGTGGTGCTGGACGTGGGGCTGGCGCAGGAGAAGACGCTGGAGCTGGCGCCGGCCGTGCAGAACCTCTCGGTGCGCGTCTCCCCCTACACCGGGGCGGGGGACGGGCCCTGGAGCCCCCCCGTGCTGCTGCTCGCCCGTGAGTCACCCCCACGTCCCCGTGGCCGGCACCCCAATGTCCTCGGCACCCCAATGTCCCCATCATCCCAAAGGCCCCAGCACCCCAATGTCCCCATCATCCCAACATCCCCATCATCCCAACGTCCCCAATGTCCCCGTCACCCCAATGTCCCCATTACCCCCACGTCCCCATGGCCAGCACCCCAGTGTCCCCGTCACCCCAATGTCCCCGTCACCCCAATGTCCCCATCACCCCAATGTCCCCATCATCCCCATCACCCCAATATTCCCAGTGTCCCAATCCCCCCAACGTCCCCAGCACCCCCGTATCCCCATCACCCCAATGTCCCTATTACCCCAATGTCCCCATCACCCAAATGTCCCCATCACCCCAATGTCCCCAATATCCCCATCACCCCAATGTCCCCTTCATCCCAATGTCCCCATCATCCCCAGCACCCCAATGTCCCCAGCACCCCAGTGTCCCCATCATCCCCATCACCCCAATGTCCCCAATGTCCCCATCACCCCAATGTCCCCGTCACCCCAATGTCCCCATCATCCCCGTCACCCCAATGTCCCCAATGTCCCCATCACCCCAATGTCCCCGTCACCCCGATGTCCCCGTCACCCCAATATCCCCAATGTCCCCATCACCCCAATGTCCCCGTCACCCCAATGTCCCCAGCACCCCAGTGTCCCCATCATCCCCAGCATCCCAATGTCCCCAATGTCCCCATCACCCCAATGTCCCCAGCACCCCAATGTCCCCAGCACCCCAATGTCCCCTTCTCCCGATGTCCCCATCATTCCAATGTCCCCATCACCCCAATGTCCCCAGTGTCCCCATCACCCCAGTGTCCCCAATGGCCCCATCACCCCAGCGTCCCCAGTGTCCCCAGCACCCCAGTGTCCCCGTGCCCGTCCCCTCCTGTCCCCGTCTCCCCGATGTATTCCTCGGGGAGTGCCGCCTTGTCCCCTGGTGTCCCCACGGCACCGATGTCCCCCTGATGTCCCCACAGCTGGAGAGCCCCCGTCACAGACACAGCCCGGTGAGGAGCCGGGAACGGGGTGGGATTGGGGTGGGATTTGGGGTGGGATGGGATTGGAATTGGGATTGGGGTGGGGATGGGATTGGGGTGGGATGGGGATGGGATGGGGATGGGATGGGATTGGGATGGGATAGGATGGGATTGGGGTGGGGATGGGATGGGATTTGGGATTTGAGGTGGGATTTGGGATGGAATTTGGGATCTGGGCTGGGATCTGGGCTGGGATTTGGGCTGGGATTTGGGATTTGGGGTGGGATCTGGGCTGGGATTTAGGATGAGATTGGGATGGGATTTGGGATTTGGGGTGGGATCTGGGATGGGATTTGGGATTTGGGGTAGGATTTAGGCTGGGATTTGGGATGGGATTTGGGATTTGGGGTGGGATCTGGGCTGGGATTTAGGATGGGACTGGGATGGGATTTGGGATTTAGGCTGGGATTTGGGATTGGATTTGGGATTTGGGGTAGGATTTGGAATGGGATTTAGGATGGGATTGGGGTGGGATTTGGGATGGGATTGGGATGGGATTTGGGATTTGGGGTAGGATTTAGGCTGGGATTTGGGATGGCATTTGGGATTTGGGGTGGGATCTGGGCTGGGATTTGGGATGGGATTGGGATGGGATTTGGGATTTAGGCTGGGATTTGGGATGGGATTTGGGATTTGGGGTGGGATCTGGGCTGGGATTTGGGATTTGGGGTAGGATTTGGGGTGGGATTTAGGATGGGATTTGGGATTTGGGATTTGGGGTGGGATTTGGGATGGGATTTGGGATTTGGGGTGGGATCTGGGATGGGATTTGGCATGGGGTGGTGACACAAGGGTGACCCCGCGGGGGGGGCGGCGGCCGTCCCCCGACCCGCTGCCCCCTCCAGCAGTGCTGCCGGCGCCGGCGCTGTCCCGGGACTGGTGGCTGCTGGTGCTGGCCCTCTCCGTCCTCGCCGGCCTGGCGCTGGCGCTGGGCGCGCTGGCAGCGCGGCGGCGCCGCAAGGAGACGCGCTTCGGGTGAGCGGGGTCCCCCCCCCGGCGCTGCCGTTCCCCCCCCCCAACCACCCCCCCAGCCCGACCCCGCTGCAGCCGCCCCCTGTCCCTGTCCCCCCAGGGAGGCGTTCGCGCCCCGCGGGGAGCCGGTGGTGCAGTACCGCGTGCGCAGCTCCTACAGCCGCCGCACCACCGAGGCCACCCGTGAGTGTCCCCGTGTCCCCAAGCACGTGGTCCCCATGTCCCCCCACCCTGTCCCCATATCCCCATGTCCCCCTGTCCCCATGTCCCCATGTCCCCCAGTCCCCATCCATTTCCCCCATACCCCACATCCCCAGGTCCCCATGCCCCAGGTCCCCATGTCCCCATGTCCCCATGTCCCCATGTCCCCATGCATCACATCCCCATGTCCCCATGTCCCCAGTCCCCACCATGTCCCCATGCACCTGGTGTCCCCATGCCCCATGTCCCCATGCCCCATGTCCCCATGAACCATGTCCCCATGTCCCCAAGCATCACATTCCCATGTCCCCATGTCCCCATGCTCCAGGTCCCCATGTTCCCATGCACCTGGTCCCCATGTCCCCCATGTCCCCAAGCATCACATTCCCAGGTCCCCATGTCCCCATGCCCCATGTCCCCATGTCCCCTTGCACCACGTCCCCATGTCTTCATGCCCCATGTCCCCACCACATCCCCATGACCTCGTGCCCCATGTCCCCACCACGTCCCCATGACCTCGTGCCCCATGTCCCCACCACGTCCCCATACCCCACATCCCCATGTCCCCATGCCCGAGGTCCCCATGTCCCTATATCCCCATGTCCCCATACCCCACATCCCCATGTCCCCATGCCCGAGGTCCCCATGTCCCTATATCCCCATGTCCCCATACCCCACATCCCCATGTCCCCATGTCCCCATACCCCACATCCCCATGTCCCCATGTCCCCGTACCCCATACCCCACATTGCCAGGTCCCCATGTCCCCATACCCCACATCCCCAAGGTCCCCATGTCCCCGTACCCCACATCCCCACGTCCCCAAGGTCCCCATACCCATGGTCCCTATATCCCCACGTCCCCATACCCCACATCCCCAAGGTCCCCATGTCCCCGTACCCCACATCCCCACGTCCCCATACCCCACCTCCCCCTTCCCCACACGGTGCCACCCACCCCGGGGCCATCCCCACCCCATTCCGGGGACTCCGCGGTCCCCGAGGACACCGACGCCACCCACCCCGTGTCCGTGTCCCCCCCTGTGTGTCCCCCCCCCCAGTGAACAGCCTGGGCATCAGCGAGGAGCTGAAGGAGAAGCTGCGGGACGTCATGGTGGACCGGCACCGCGTGGCGCTGGGCAAGACCCTGGGCGAGGGTGGGTGGCGCCGCCGTCCCCCGGGGGGGTTGGGGACACCCCCATTTTATGCCCCCACCCCAAAAAAAAAAACAAAACCTTTCCCCCCTCCCAGGGGAATTCGGCTCCGTCATGGAGGGGCAGCTCAACCAGGACAACTGCGTCCTCAAAGTGGCCGTGAAGACGATGAAGCGTGAGCGCGACACCCCCCCCCGAACCCCCCCGAACCCTTTTTGGGGTCCCCCCCAACCCCAAAAATGTCTCCCCCCCCAGTCGCCATCTGCAGCCGGGCAGAGCTGGAGGACTTCCTCAGCGAGGCCGTCTGCATGAAGGAGTTCGACCACCCCAACGTCATGAAGCTGATCGGTGAGGGGCGGCCCCGGGACCCCAAAACCCTGCGGGGTTGGGGGCGGGGGTTGGGGTGGATGGGGGGGGTGTGTGCCCCGATTGGGGTCTGAGCCCCGAATTGGGGGCTGTGCCCCAATAGGGGACTGTGAGACACAGTGGGGTCTGCGCCCCAAATTAGGACCTGAGCCCCGAATTAGGGTCTGCGAGCCACAGTGGGGTCTGTGCCCCAATAGGGGTCTGCGCCCCAAATTAGGGCCTGTACCTCAGTAGGGGTCTATACCTCAAATTAGGGTCCGTGCACCAAATTAGGGTCTGCGAGCCACAGTGGGGTCTGTGCCCCAATAGGGGTCTGCACCCCACTTTGGGGTCTGCCTCCCTATTGGGGTCTGCACCCCATTTTGGGGTCTGCACCCCACTGTGGGGTCTGTCTTCCTATTGGAGTCTGTACCCCTATTAGGGTCTGCACCCCATTTTGGGGTCTGCACCCCATTTTGAGGTCTGCACACCACTTTGGGGTCTGCCTCCCTATCGGGATCTGCACCCCACTTTGGGGTCTGCACCCCATTTTGGGGTCTGCCTCACTATTAGGATCTGCACCCCATTTTAGGGTCTGCACCCCCTATTGGGGTCTGCACCCCACTTTGGGATCTGCACCCCACTTCGGGGTCTGCACCCCACTTCGGGGTCTGCACCCCATTTTGGGGTGTGCCTTCCTATTGGAGTCTGTACCCCTATTAGGGTCTGCACCCCATTTTGGGGTCTGCACCCCATTTTGAGGCCTGTACCCTATTTTGAGGTCTGCACACCACTTTGGGGTCTGCCTCCCTATCGGGATCTGCACCCCACTTTGGGGTCTGCACTCCGTTTTGGGGTCTGCACCCCGTTTTGGGGTCTGCTTCACTATTAGGATCTGCACCCCATTTTAGGGTCTGCACCCCCTTTTGGGATCTGAGCCCCTATTGGGGTCTGCACCCCACTTTGGGGTCTGCACCCCACTTTGGGGTCTGCACCCCTATTGGGGTCTGCACCCTATTTTGGGGTGTGCACCCCACTTCGGGGTCTCCACTCCCAATTGGGGTCATTCCGCCCCACCCCGTGACTCTGCGCCCCCATTGCCGTGTTCTTGGGGCCGCTCAGAGCCTCGGAGGGGTGTTCCGGGGGGGGGGGGGGTTGCATTTGGGGTGCTGACCCCCCCCGGCAGGGGTCTGCCTGCAGAGCTGGGGGGCCGAGGGGCTCCCCGCGCCCGTGGTCATCCTGCCCTTCATGAAGCACGGCGACCTGCACAGCTTCCTGCTCTACTCCCGCCTGGGGGACAGCCCCGTGGTCAGCGGGGGGGGCCGGGGGGGTTGGGGGGCTTGGGGGGGCTTGGGGGAGTCCGGGGGGGGCTGGGGGTTTGGGGGTTCCTGGGGACTTGTGGGGTTGGGCGGGATTGGAGGGGGCTGGGGGGGTTGGATGGGGTTGGTGTTCGGGGGGGCTGGGGGTCAGGGGGGGGCTGGGGGGCCAGGGGGGGCCGGGAGGGGTGGGGGGATTCGGAGGGGCTCGGGGGGGTTGGATGGGGTTGGTGTTTGGGGGGGAGCTGGGGGTCATGGGGGGAGGGCGCTGAGGGGGATTTAGGGGTTCAGGGGGCTCCAGGGGTCTTTGAGGGGGGTTATGGGGTCATGGGGGGTCTTTGGGGGGGGGCTATGGGATCATGGGGTCTTTGAGGGGGGTTATGGGGGTCTTTGGGGGGGGCTATGGGATCATGGGGTCTTTGGGGGGGGTATGGGGTCATGGGGGTCTTTGGGGAGGGCTCTGGGATCGTGGGGATCTTTGGGGGGGCTATAGGATCATGGGGTCTTTGGGGGGGCTATGGGATCATGGGGTCTTTGGGGGGGGGTCATGGGGGTCTTTGGGGAGGGCTCTGGGATCATGGGGATCTTTGGGGGGGCTATAGGATCATGGGGTCTTTGGGGGGGGTATGGGGTCATGGGGTCTTTGGGGGGGGTATGGGGTCATGGGGGTCTTTGGGGAGGGCTCTGGGATCATGGGGATCTTTGGGGGGGCTATAGGATCATGGGGTCTTTGGGGGGGGTATGGGGTCATGGGGGTCTTTGGGGAGGGCTCTGGGATCGTGGGGATCTTTGGGGGGGCTATAGGATCATGGGGTCTTTGGGGGGGCTATGGGATCATGGGGTCTTTGGGGGGGGTATGGGGTCATGGGGGTCTTTGGGGGGCTATGGGATCATGGGGGATCTTTGGGGGGGCTATGGGATCATGGGGGGCTATAGGATCATGGGGATCTTTGGGGGGGCTATAGGATCATGAGGTCTTTGGGAGACTATGGGATCATGGGGTCTTTGGGGTGGTATATGGGATCATGGGGGGGGTCTTTGGGGGGGGGCTATGGGATCATGGGGCTCTTGGGGGTCTGAGGGGGTCTTGGGAGGGTCTCAGCAGTTCTGGGGGCTCACGGGGTATCTGGGGGGGGACCTGGGGGTGTTGTAGGGGTCTCGTATGGGGTGCGGGGGGGTCCCGGGGGGGTGACAAGCATGGTGCCCCCCCCCCAGGCGCTGCCGACGCGGAGGCTGGTGGGGTTCATGGCCGACATCGCGGCGGGGATGGCCTACCTGAGCCGCAGGAACTTCGTGCACCGAGACCTGGCCGCCAGGAACTGCATGTGCGTGGGGGCACGGGGGGGGGACACCGGGGACGTGGGGGGCACGGGGACATGGTGGGGACATCGGGGATGTGGGGGCACGGGGGGGACATTGGGGACGTGGGGGGCACGGGGACATGGTGGGGACATCGGGGATGTGGGGGGCACGGGGGGATATGGGGACAGGGAGACGGGGAGGGGGCATGGGGGGGACATTGGGGACGTGGGGGGCACGGGGGGATATGGGGACAGGGAGACAGGGGGACATCAGGACAGGGGGACGTGAGACATGGGGACAGGGGGACACGGGGTCTGAGGGACAGGGGGACATGGGGACACCAGGTCAGAGGGACATTGGGACGTGGGGACAGGGACGTAGGACTTGGGGACATGGGGTCTGAGGGACATGGGGACAAGGACATGGGGACATGGGACATGGGGACATTGGGACATGGGGACAAGGACATGGGGACACGGGGACGCTGGGCCTGAGGGACATTGGGACGTGGGGATGGGGACGTAGGACTTGGGGACATGGGGTCAGGGGGTCTGAGGGCCATTGGGACACGGAGATGGGGACATTGGGTCTGAGGGACATGGGGACATGGGGATGGGGACATGGGGATGGGGACATTGGGACATGGGGACGAGGACGTGGGGACTTGGGGACACGGGGTCAGAGGGACATCGGGACATGGACATGGGGACAAGGGGACATCGGGATGTGGGGAGATGGGGTTGGGGACGTGGGGACATGGGGACACGGGGACACCGGGTCTGAGGGTCATTGGGACATGGAGATGGGGAGATGGGGACCTTGGGGACCAGGCTGGGGACAGGGAGGGGACGGGGAGCCGAGGCTGGGCTGGCGGCACGGTGACGGTGGTGACGGTGTTACGGTGACGCGGTGCCGGCGGTGCCGGTGACGCGGTGCCCGCGCTGCCCCCAGGCTGGACGAGCGGCTGCGGGTGTGCGTGGCCGACTTCGGGCTGTCCAAGCAGATGGGGGGGGGGCAGTACTACCGGCAGGGCCGCGTCGCCCCCGTCCCCGTCAAGTGGGTGGCCCTCGAGAGCCTGGCCGACCGCGTCTACACCACCAAGAGCGACGTGGTGAGGGGACGCGACACCCCCGGGACCCCCCCTGGGACCCCTCGGGACCCCCCAGAACTCCCCAGGACCCCTCCAGGACCCCCCCGGGATCGCTCGGGACCCTCCAGGACCACCTGGGACTCTCTAGGACCCCCCCCCGAGAACCCCCGGGACCCCTCAGAACCACCCCAGGACCTCCCAGGACTCCCCGGGACCCCCCAGAATCCCCCAGGACCCCTCAAGACCCCCCCGGACCCCCCAGGAACACCCCAGGACCCCCCAGGAACCCCCAGGAACCCCCAGGACCCCCTGGGACCCCCCCCGGGACCTTCCCATTGGCAAATGGGAGGGCGGCCCAGCTCCCAGCCAATAGGAAGAGGGCGTTTTAGGGGGATCCCGGCTCCCAGCCAATGGGAGGGGGCGGCTGGGTGGATCCCCAGTCCCAACCAATAGGAGGGGGTGTCTGGGTGGACCCTGGCCAATGGGAGGGGATGTCTGGGTGGATCCCAGCCAATGGGAAGGACCGGCTGTAGATCGCCAACCCCAGCCAATGGGAGGGGGGCGTCAGGCGGATCCCAGCCAATGGGAAAGGGTGTTTGGGGGTGATCCCGGCTCCCAGCCAATAGGAGGGGGTGTCAGGCGGATCCCAACCAACGGGAGGGGGTTCCCGGGCAGATCCCAGCTCCCAGCCAATAGGAGGGGGTGTCAGGCGGATCCCAACCAATGGGAGGGGATTCCCGGGCGGATCCCAG
Organism: Anser anser; assembly: GCF_964211835.1. NCBI lineage: Eukaryota > Metazoa > Chordata > Aves > Anseriformes > Anatidae > Anser > Anser anser. The sequence continues at coordinate 13,146 of NW_028153921.1, forward strand.
CTCCCAGCCAATAGGGGGGGGCGTCAGGCGGATCCCAACCAATGGGAGGGGGTTCTCGGGCGGATCCCAGCTCCCAGCCAATAGGAGGGGGTGTCAGGCGGATCCCAACCAATGGGAGGGGATTCCTGGGCGGATCCCAGCTCCCAGCCAATGGGGGGGGTTCCCCGGGCGGATCCCGCCCCCCCCAGCCCCCGCCGTGCCCCCCCAGTGGTCGTTCGGGGTGACGATGTGGGAGATCGCCACGCGGGGCCAGACGCCGTACCCCGGCGTGGAGAACAGCGAGATCTACGACTTCCTGCGCCAGGGCCACCGCCTGCGCCCGCCCCCCCTCTGCCCCCCCCGCCTGTGAGTCACCCCCCCCCCCCCGGGACCCCCCCTCAGACCTCCCCCCCTCGGGACCCCCCCAACCCCATGGGATCCCCTCCCCCGCACCCCGATCCCCTTGGGAATCCCAAACCCCACACCCCCATCCCTTTGGGACCCCCCCCCCAAGACCTCTGGGACCCCCCCCAAGACCTTTGGGACCTCCCCCAAGACCTCTGGGACCCCCCCCCAAAAAAAAACAGGACCCCCCCAAACCCCCAGGACCCCCCCAAGACCTCTGGGACCTCCCCCAAGATCTCTGCGACCCCCCCCCCAAAAAATAAAACAGGACCCCCCCCCCAAACCCCCAGGACCCCCCCCAGGACTCCCCCCCATAACCCCCCCAGCCCCGTAGGACCCCCCCCTACTCCACACCCCAATCCCTCCGGGACCCCCCAAGACCTCCGGGACCCCCCAAGACCCTCCCCAGGACCCCCCCCAAAACCCCCAGGATCACCCCCCTAGATTTCTGGGACCCCCCCCAGACCCCCCCACCGGGTCCCCAAGCCCCTTAGGACCCCCCCAGAGCCCCCCCCCAGGTCCCCAACCCCCCTGGGACCCCCCCAGAACCCCCCCCACTGGGTCCCCGACCCCCTTGCCCCCCCCTGAAGCCCCCCAAACCCCCTCCCAAGCCCCCCAGGACCCCCTCAGGCTCCCCCCCAGACCCCCCCCCAGCCCCAAACCTCTCAACACCCCCAAACTCCTGGAACACCCTGACCCCCCCCCCTCCAAATTGGGGTGTGTCCCCCCCCCCCCTAAAATTTGGGGTCCCCCCCCCAGGTACGAGCTGATGCGGCGGTGCTGGGCCGCGGACCCCCGCGAGCGGCCGAGCTTCGAGGAATTGGGGGGGGCCCTGGGGGACGCCCTGCGGGGGCTGCCCCCCCCCGCCCCCCCCGACCCCCTCTACGTCAACATGGAGGAAGGGGGAGCGGCGGCGGGGGGGGGGGACGACGACCCCCAGCCCCCCGGCAAAGAAGGGGACCCCCCGGCCCCCCCCGAAACCCCCCCGGCCGAGGCGGGGGGGGGCGCGGGGCGCTACGTGGTTTGCCCCCCCCCTCCCGAAACCGGCCCCCCCTCCCCGGGGGACGCCCCCGCCCCCTGCGCTGCCTCCGAGGAGGGGGCCTGAAGGGCTGCGGGGGGGGGGGGGAAACCCCCATTTTGGGACCCCCCCCCCCCCCAAACTGTCCCCCCACCCCAGCTGCCTCACTGCCAGGGCCCCCCCTTTGGGTCCAAGAACCCCCCCCCCCAGGTACGAGGGGACCCCCCCAAAGGGCCGGGACCCCCCCAAGCGCCCCCAGGGCCCCCCCCCCCCAAGGGCTGGGACCCCCCAGGGACCCCCCCACCGGGTCCCCAGCCCCCCAGGGACCCCCCCCAAAGGCCAGAAGCTCCCCCCCAGGGGCCCTTCCAAAGGGCTGGGACCCCCCCAAGCCCCCCCAGGGCCCCCCCCAAAGGGCTGGGAACCCCCCAGGGCCCCCCCCAAAGGGCTGGGAACCCCCCAAGCCCCCCCAGGGACCCCCCAAAGGGCTGGGACACCCCCCAGACCCCCCCCAGGGGCCACCCAGAGGGCTGGGACCCCCCCCAAGCCCCCCCAGGGCATCCCCCCAAAGGGCTGGGACCCCCCCCGGGCCCCCCCAAAGGCCAGAAGCCCCCCCCCCCGAGCCCCCCCCGGGCCCCCCCAAAGGGCTGGGACCCCCCCAGCCCCCCCCCGAAGGCCAGAAGCCCCCCCCAGCCCCCCCCCTGCACTTTACTCGGCCCCGGGCCCCCTCCCCAAATTGGGGTCCCCTCGGGGCCGGACCTGGGGGGGTCCCCACGTGCATTTCCCCCCCTCCCCCCCCCCCCATAAAAGCCCCTTCTGCTGCCACCGGCTGCGAGGTTTTTGTGAGGGGGGGGACGTGGGGGGGGGGGCATGAGAATTTTGGGGCGAATTGGGGACTTTTTGGGGTCGTGAGGTGTTACGGTGTTACTACGGGGCTTTGGGACACGGCGCGCGGGGATTTGGGGGCGCTGGGGACAAAGGAGGGACGCAGGGGCCGTGGTTGGGCGTGATTACGTCACAGGGCGGATTTTGGGGCGAATTCGGGGGGATTTGGGTGCTTTGGGGGGACTGAGGGGCTTCGGGCCCGAACCGCCCGGGGCTCAGCCAATGGGAGCGCGGCGCTGCCAGCCCGCCAGCCAATAGGAGGGCGGCTCCCGTTGCTAGGCAGCGCAGGGCAGCAACACGCGCAGACGCCGCCGGGGCTTCGCCAATGGCAGCGCGCCCGCCCCGAGCGCCCGCGGCTCCGCCAATGGGCGGTGGCAACAGGCGGCCAATCAGAGGCGCGCTCCTTTCGCCCCGCCCTCCGTGAGAGACCAGCCAATGGGAAGTGCGCGTTGCCCCAGCGGGCCCGTCCCCGCGCTGACAGGCGGGGAAAGCACCCAATAAAAACGCAGGCAGGGCGAGGGGCCGCTCTCGCTGCTATTGGCCGAGAGGCTGCTTGTGCCCGCCCCCTCGTGGTGTCAATCCCCGCTCGCCACCACGCCTCCGGGGGGCCGGCCCCGGCGCGGCGGGGGGCGGAGAAAACCTCCCCAGCTGTCCAATGAGCGTCCGCGTTACAGCGCCACTCCCCCTCCCGCCCAATGAGCCGCCGCTTTGCAAAGCGGCGCTGAGCGGGATCTCGGCGAGCGAGCGGGCCCCTCCCTTCGGCGCACAGCAGCCAATGGAGCGGCGCGTTACAAGCGGCGGGCCGGCGGCGGACCAATAGCGGCGCGCCTTACAGGGCGGCGCGGGCCGGGGAGGGGAGGAGGGCGATGGCGGCCATTTTGAGCCGGGCCCAGCGGCGGCGCCTCCATGGCCGGGCGGCGGCGGCGCTGAGCGGCGGCGACGCCATGGACGTGAGGCGGCTGCGGGTCAACGAGCTTAAGGAGGAGCTGGGGCGGCGCGGCCTCGACACCCGCGGCCTCAAAGCGGAGCTGGCAGAGCGGCTGCAGGCGGCCCTGGAGGCGGAGGAGGCCCGGAGGGGGCCCGGAGCACCCGGCGGGGACCAGGCCCCTGACGGACACTGTAAGGGCCCGGACCGGGACCCCCCGGTAGCCCCTGGGCCTGTCTCGGTAGCTCCCAGTAGCCCCCGGCCTGTCCCCGGTAGCCCCCCGTCCGTGGCCCGGTAGCCCCCGGCCCGTCCCCGGTAGCCCTCGGGCCTTCCCCGGTAGCCCTCCGTCCGTGGACCGGTAGCCCCCGGGCCTTCCCCGGTAGCCCCCGGTAGCCCGTAGCCCATCCCCGGTAGCTCCCGGTAGCCCCCTGTCCGTGGCCCGGTAGCCCCCGGCCCATCCCTGGTAGCCCCCCAGGCCTGTCGCTGGTAGCCCCCGGCTGTGCCCCTGTAGCCCCCGGTATCCCCCTGTCCGTGGCCCGGTAGCCCCCGGCCCATCCCCGGTAGCCCCCCGGGGCTGTCATTGGTAGCCCCCGGCTGTGCCCCTGTAGCCCCTGGTAGCCCCCGGGCCTGCCCTCGGGAATTTGAGGGACACCGAGCTGCGGAATCCCTCGTCCCCCTTTGCGCCCCATCTGTCTGCTGGGCAAACCCAACAACGCTCGATTTGTTTCACTTATTTCCCCCTTTTTCCCCCCCAAAAAAAAGATGGCATCGACAACAACGGCCACCCGAGCGAGCCGCAGGGCTACCAGCCCTACGAGCACGCCGCCGCCAAGCAGGACAACGAAACCGGCTACGAGAGGCGACCGTTGGACCACGAGCACCCCGTCCTGCACCCAGGTAGGGGCCCCTTTTCCTCCCGGTGGCCTCCCCCGGTGCTTTTCGGGGGGGGGGGGCTCCCAGCGCCGTCCCAGCGCCGCTCGCCGTGTCGCCCGCAGAAATGAAGCCGGACGCCAAGCCCGAAGACCCCGCGCCCCCTTACACCGTGCCGCCCCCCAGCTACAACGCCCCCGCTCCCAACTACGGCCTCCCCCCGCCGCCCACCTACAACGCCCCCCCGGCCGCTTACGGCGCGCCACCACCGCCGCCGCCGGCCGGTTACGGCGCTCCTCCGGCTTACAGCGCGCCGCCGGCCGGCTACAACGCCCCGGCGCCGGGCTACAACGCGCCGCCGGCCAGCTACAGCACCCCGACTTACAGCGCGCCCCCCCCGAGCGGTTACAGCACCCCCGCCTACAGCGCCGCGCCCCCCCCGCCGCCGCCGGCCGGTTACGGCGCCCCCGTCCCCGCCTACAGCGCTCCCCCCGGCGGGTACAGCGCGCCCGACGCCTCGCAGCCCCGAGCGCAGCAGCAGCAGCAGCCCCGCAAGCGGCCCTACGAGGAGCAGCGGGGTCGGGGTTACTACGAGCACCGCGAGGACAAGAGGTGAGCGAACCCCGAAAAGTGGCACCCCAAAAAAAGCCCCGGGGGGGGGTGGGGTGGTGGTGCTGAGCGCTGCCTCCGCCGCAGGGGCCGGTCGCCGCAGCCGCCCGCCGAGGACGAGGAGGAAGATTTCGACGACACGCTGGTGGCCGTCGACACTTGTGAGCGCACCGGGGGGCACCCCAAAAAATAAGCAGGGAGCCCCACGGGGCTGTTTCTCCTCTCCGTCGCCCGCTGGCTGCCGGGAGCGGGGCTTTCCCCGTGCCGCCGGCGGCGGCGGTGGTGTAAGAGGCGGCGTTTTCCTCCCCCCCCCCCCCAGACAACTGCGACCTGCACTTCAAAGTGGCCCGGGACCGCTACAGCGGCTACCCGCTGACCATCGAGGGCTTCGCCTACCTGTGGTCGGGCGCCCGCGCCACCTACGGCGCGCGGCAGGGCCGCGTCTGCTACGAGATGAAGGTGAGCGCCGCGACGGGTCGCGACGGCGCCGAAGCGGCCCGAAAAAAACACAAAAAAACCCTCCTCGTTTGGCTCCCGCCTCGCAGGTTAACGAGGAAATCTCCGTCAAGCACCTCCCGGCCACGGAGCCCGACCCCCACGTGGTGCGGGTGGGGTGGTCGCTGGACTCGTGCAGCACCCAGCTGGGTAAGAGCTGCCGAAAGCGACGGTTTTGGGGCCGGAAAGGCTTTTTTTCTGGTTGTTTTGCTCCCCGTTTTGGCTCACCCGGCCGCTCTGCGCCCAACCAGGCGAGGAGCCCTTCTCCTACGGCTACGGCGGCACCGGCAAGAAATCGACCAACTGCAAATTCGAGAATTACGGGGAAACCTTCGCCGAGAATGACGTCATCGCCTGCCTCGTCGTGAGTTCCCCCTCCCGAGCCCCGTCGTCGGTGCCGCCTCCACCTCGCCTGCGGCCCCCAGCCGCGGCGGGGGGCGACGCCCGGCCCCAAAACCCCCTCCGGGGGCTTCACCCGCGGTTGCCTCCCCCCCGGCGCAGGACTTTGAGTGCGGGGAGGAGGTGGAGATGTCCTTCATGAAGAACGGCAAGTGGCTGGGGGTGGCGTACCGCGTGCGGAAGGAGGCGCTGGGCGGCCGCGCGCTCTTCCCCCACGTCCTGGTGAAGAACTGCGCCATCGAGTTCAACTTCGGCCAACGGGACGCCACCTACTTCGCCGTCCCGCCCGGCTTCACCTTCATCCAGCACCTCCCCGTCGCCGAACGCGTCCGCGGCACCCTGGGGCCCAAGAGCAAAGCCGAGTGCGAGGTGCGGGGGCTACCGGGGCCGGCGGGGGGGCTCCCGGTTGTTTTTTTCGGGGGGGGTGGGGGCTCTTCCAGTCGTGACGGCGTCCCCGTTGGCCCCCGGTAGATCCTGATGATGGTCGGGCTGCCCGCCGCCGGCAAGACGACGTGGGCCGTCAAGCACGCGGCCGCCAACCCCTCCAAGAAGTACAACATCTTGGGCACCAACGCCATCATGGACAAAATGAGGGTAAGGGGAGGGGGGCGCGACGCCGCGGGTCCCTCGTCGCAACGCCGCGGGTCCCTCGTCGCGACGCCGCGGGTGCTGAGCGGCTCCGTCTCGCCCCCAAGGTGATGGGGTTGCGGCGGCAGCGCAACTACGCGGGGCGCTGGGACGTCCTGATCCAGCAGGCGACGCAGTGCCTCAACCGCCTCATCCAGATCGCCGCCCGCAAGAAGCGCAACTACATCCTGGACCAGGTGTTGGGGGGGGGACAACGCCCGGTGGGACCCCCCCGGGGACGGTCCCGGTGGCCCCGTGGCGCACCGCTGGCCCCAAACCCTTCCCTCCTCGTTTCTTGAGCTCCCTGACTCCCTGCTTTGGGGGTATATTGGGGAGGAAAAGGGGTTTTTCTAGCCCGAGTTGTGCTGCGGGGGGGCGGGGGGAGCGAAGGAGCCACGTGGAATGAGGGGGGTTGCTAAAACGGGCGGTTTTATTCCCAATTCTGTGGGGTGTGAGTGGCGTAGGGTGAAGCCCCCAGGTTTGGCGCTACCCCTGTGGGTGTTCGGGGAGGGAAAGCTCCCGCTGTGCTCCCAAATAACCCCCCCCAAATCCTAAATAACCCCCTCCCGTGTCCCAGATAATCTCTCCGACTCCCAAACAACCTCCCGGCTCCCAAATAACTCCCCACAATCACACATAACCCCTCCCGACTCCCAAATAACCCCCCCCAATTCCCAAATAACCTCCCTAATCCCAAATAACCTCCTCCCTAATCCCAAACAACCCCCCCAAATCCCTAGAAAAACCCTCCTGACACCCAAAAAACCCTCCCAAGTCCCAAATAACCGATCCCAAATCCCAAACAGCTCCTGCAAGTCCCCAAAAAACCCCTCCTGACTCCCAAATAACCCCCCCGCTTCCCAAACAGCCCTCCTAAATCCCAAATAACCCCCTCAAGTCTGCAAAAAAACCCTTCCAAATCCCAAATAATCCCCTCCCGAGTCCCAAATAACCCCTTCCAAATCCCAAATAACCTCCCCAAGTCCCCAATTCCCCCCCTAATTCCCAAATAACCTCCCCCAATCCCAAACAACCCCTTCCCAAGTCCCCAAAAAAACCCTCCCAACTCCCAAATAACCTTCCCAAGTCCCCAATTCCCCCCCCAACTCCCAAATAACCCCCCCAAATCCCAAACAACTCCTGCAAGTCCCCCAAAAACCCCTCCTGACTCCCAAATAACCCCCCCGCTTCCCAAACAGCCCTCCTAAATCCCAAATAACCCCCTCAAGTCTGCAAGAAAAACCCTTCCAAATCCCAAATAATCCCCTCCCAAGCCCCAAATAAGCCCCCCGAGTCCCAAATAACCTTTCCAAATCCCAAATAACCCCCTCCTGACTTCCCAAAACCCCTTCCAAATCCCAAATAACCCCCTCCCAACTCCCAAATAACCTTCCCAAGTCCCCAATTCTGCCCCCAAATGCCAAATAACCGCTCCCAAATCACAAACAACTCCCCCAAGTCCCCCCAAAACCCCTCCTGACTCCCAAATAACCCCCCGCACTTCCCAAACAGCGCTCCTAAATCCCAAATAACCCCCTCCTGACTCCCCAAAACCCCTTCCAAATCCGAATAACCCCCCCCAAATCCCAAACAACCCCCTCCCAACTCCCAAATAACCTTCCCAAGTCCCCAGTTCCCCCACAAATCCCAAACAACCCCTTCCCAAGTCCCCCAAAAAACCCTCCCAACTCCCAAATAACCTTCCCAAGTCCCCAAATAACCCCCCCAAATCCCAAATAACCTTCCCAAGTCCCCAAAAAAGCCGTCCCAACTCCCAAATAACCTTCCCAAGTCCCCAAATAACCCCCCCAAATCCCAAATAACCTTCCCAAGTCCCCAAATAACCCCCCCAAATCCCAAATAACCTTCCCAAGTCCCCAGTTCCCCCCCAAATCCCAAACAACCCCTTCCCAAGTCCCCCAAAAAACCCTCCCAACTCCCAAATAACCTTCCCAAGTCCCCAAATAACCCCCCCAAATCCCAAATAACCTTCCCAAGTCCCCAATCCCCCCCCAACTCCCAAATAACCTCCCCAAATCCCAAAAAATCCCAAACAACCCCCCCCAAATCCCAAACAACCCCCTCCCAACTCCCAAATAACCTTCCCAGTTTCCCCCCCAACTCCCAAATAACCTCCCCAAATCCCAAAAAATCCCAAACAACCCCCTCCCAAGTCCCAAATAACCTTCCCAAGTCCCCAGTTCCCCCCCCAAATCCCAAATAACCCCCCCAAATCCCAAACAACCCCCTCCCAACTCCCAAATAACCTTCCCAGTTTCCCCCCCAACTCCCAAATAACCTCCCCAAATCCCAAAAAATCCCAAACAACCCCCTCCCAAGTCCCAAATAACCTTCCGAACTCCCAAATAACCTTCCCAAGTCCCCAAACCCCCCCCCCAACTCCCAAATAACCTCCCCAAATCCCAAAAAATCCCAAACAACCCCCCCAAATCCCAAATAACGACCTCTTTTTCCCCCCCCCGCACCCCCAGACCAACGTTTACGGCTCGGCCCAGCGGCGAAAAATGCGTCCCTTCGAGGGCTTCCAGCGCAAGGCCATCGTCATCTGCCCCACGGACGAGGACCTGCGCGACCGCACCATCAAGAGGACGGACGAGGAGGGCAAGGACGTGCCCGACCACGCCGTGCTCGAGATGAAAGGTTTTTCCCCCAAAAAAGTGTAATTTTGGGGGGGTCGGAATCGCGCTGGGAACCCCGAAAGCACAGCTTAGACCCCTGCGTTTTAGTTTTTTTGGGGAAAAACGCCGGGAGTCCCCGAACTGCCGCTTTTCCCCTTCCTGTTTTGTTTTTTTTTTTTTTGGGGAAAAAACCCTTGAAAAGCCCCCGTGCTGCTGCTTGTCCCCGCCCTCATCTATTTTTATGGGGGGAAAAACCCACGGCAAGCCCCCAACCTGCCGCTTTTCCCCTTTCTGTTTAAATTTTATGGGGAAAAAACCCACTACGAGCCCCTAGACTGCCGCTTTTCCCCTTTCTGTGTTAGTTTTTTGGGGGAAAAAAAAAAAAAATAGAGCCCCCAGGCCGCTTCTTATCCCCACTCTGAATTTTTTGGGGAAAAACCCCAAATGAGCCCCCAGGCTGCCACTTTTCCCCGTTCTCTTTTAATTTTGTGGGGAAAAAAAGTACTGCAAACCCCCAAACTGCTGCTTTTTCCCTTTCTCTTTTAATTTTTTTGGGGAAAAACTCACTGCGAGCCCCCAGGCTGCCGCTTTTCCCCTTTCTAATTTAATTTTTTTGGGAAAAAAACCCCGACAAAGCCCCTAGACTCCTCTTATCCAAGCTCTATTTGAATTATTTGGCGAAAAAAAACCACTGTGAGCCCCCAGACTGATGCTTTTCCCCTTTCTATTTTATTTTTTTTGGGCAAAAATCCCCCAGCGAGCCCCCAGGCTGCCTCTTACCCCGCTCCGTTTTAATTTTTTTGGGAAAAAAGACGTAGCTTAACCCTGCTCTGTGTTAATTTGGGGGAAAAAAATCAGCGAGCCCCCAGACTGACGCTTTTCCCCTTTCTGTTTGAATTTTTGGGGGGGGAAAAAGCCCCAGCGAGCCCCCAGACTTCTCTCATCCCCACTTTGTTTGAATTTTTGGCGGAAAAAAACCCTAACTTGTCCCCGCTCTGTTTTAATTTTGAGGGAAAAAACCCACTGTGAGCCCCCAGGCTGCCACTTTTCTCCTTTCTATTTTAATTTTTTGGGGAAAAAAACCCCGAGCAAGCCCCCAGGCTGCTTCTTATCCCTCTCTGTTTTAAATTTTTGGGGAAAAAAACGCTGCGAGCCCCCGAGCTGCCACGTTTTCCCTTTCTATTTTAATTTTTTTTGGGGAAAAATCCCCCAGCGACCCCCCCGGCTGCCTCTTAACCCCGCTCTGTTTTAGTTTTTTGGGGAAAAAAGATGTAGCTCAACCCTGCTCTGTTTTAATTTGGGGGAAAAAAAACAGCGAGCCCCCA
>NW_028153920.1:0-26046 GCF_964211835.1 Anser anser
GGTGCCACTTTCTGCCATCCAAAAGTGCTCTCAGCGGAAGCCTTTGGGTACACCTGAACTCCCTGGGGGAGCCTTTACGCAACCCCACACTCAACAGGACTTGCGTCTTCACTCTTTCCTAACACCCTAAACATAACCCTAACCGCAACAAGAAGCTGAACCCGAGGGACCCGAAAAACAGCATGAGTAGGTGCCACTTTCTGCCATCCAAAAGTGCTCTCAGCGGAAGCCTTTGGGTACACCTGAACTCCCTGGGGGAGCCTTTACGCAACCCCACACTCAACAGGACTCTGCGTCTTCACTCTTTCCTAACAACCCTAAACATAACCCTAACCGCAACAAGAAGCTGAACCCGAGTTAGACCCGAAAAAAACACGTACGGTGCCACTTTCTGCCATCAAAAAGTGCTCTCAGCGGAAGCCTTTGGGTACACCTGAACTCCCTGGGGGAGCCTTTACGCAACCCCACACTCAACAGGACTCTGCGTCTTCACTCTTTCCTAACAACCCTAAACATAACCCTAACCGCAACAAGAAGCTCAACCCGAGTTAGACCCGAAAAAACACGTACGGTGCCACTTTCTGCCATCAAAAAGTGCTCTCAGCGGAAGCCTTTGGGTACACGTGAACTCCCTGGGGGAGCCTTTACGCAACCCCACACTCAACAGGACTCTGCGTCTTCACTCTTTCCTAACAACCCTAAACATAACCCTAACCGCAACAAGAAGCTGAACCCGAGTTAGACCCGAAAAAACACGTACGGTGCCACTTTCTGCCATCAAAAAGTGCTCTCAGCGGAAGCCTTTGGGTACACGTGAACTCCCTGGGGGAGCCTTTACGCAACCCCACACTCAACAGGACTCTGCGTCTTCACTCTTTCCTAACAACCCTAAACATAACCCTAACCGCAACAAGAAGCTGAACCCGAGTTAGACCCGAAAAACACGTACGGTGCCACTTTCTGCCATCAAAAAGTGCTCTCAGCGGAAGCCTTTGGGTACACCTGAACTCCCTGGGGGAGCCTTTACGCAACCCCACACTCAACAGGACTCTGCGTCTTCACTCTTTCCTAACAACCCTAAACATAACCCTAACCGCAACAAGAAGCTGAACCCGAGTTAGACCCGAAAAAACACGTACGGTGCCACTTTCTGCCATCAAAAAGTGCTCTCAGCGGAAGCCTTTGGGTACACCTGAACTCCCTGGGGGAGCCTTTACGCAACCGCACACTCAACAGGACTCTGCGTCTTCACTCTTTCCTAACAACCCTAAACATAACCCTAACCGCAACAAGAAGCTGAACCCGAGTTAGACCCGAAAAAACACGTACGGTGCCACTTTCTGCCATCAAAAAGTGCTCTCAGCGGAAGCCTTTGGGTACACGTAACTCCCTGGGGGAGCCTTTACGCAACCCCACACTCAACAGGACTCTGCGTCTTCACTCTTTCCTAACAACCCTAAACATAACCCTAACCGCAACAAGAAGCTGAACCCGAGTTAGACCCGAAAAAACACGTACGGTGCCACTTTCTGCCATCCAAAAAGTGCTCTCAGCGGAAGCCTTTGGGTACACCTGAACTCCCTGGGGGAGCCTTTACGCAACCCCACACTCAACAGGACTCTGCGTCTTCACTCTTTCCTAACAACCCTAAACATAACCCTAACCGCAACAAGAAGCTGAACCCGAGTTAGACCCGAAAAAACACGTACGGTGCCACTTTCTGCCATCAAAAAGTGCTCTCAGCGGAAGCCTTTGGGTACACCTGAACTCCCTGGGGGAGCCTTTACGCAACCCCACACTCAACAGGACTCTGCGTCTTCACTCTTTCCTAACAACCCTAAACATAACCCTAACCGCAACAAGAAGCTGAACCCGAGTTAGACCCGAAAAAAACACGTACGGTGCCACTTTCTGCCATCAAAAAGTGCTCTCAGCGGAAGCCTTTGGGTACACCTGAACTCCCTGGGGGAGCCTTTACGCAACCCCACACTCAACAGGACTCTGCGTCTTCACTCTTTCCTAACAACCCTAAACATAACCCTAACCGCAACAAGAAGCTGAACCCGAGTTAGACCCGAAAAAATACGTACGGTGCCACTTTCTGCCATCAAAAAGTGCTCTCAGCGGAAGCCTTTGGGTACACCTGAACTCCCTGGGGGAGCCTTTACGCAACCCCACACTCAACAGGACTCTGCGTCTTCACTCTTTCCTAACAACCCTAAACATAACCCTAACCGCAACAAGAAGCTGAACCCGAGTTAGACCCGAAAAAACACGTACGGTGCCACTTTCTGCCATCAAAAAGTGCTCTCAGCGGAAGCCTTTGGGTACACCTGAACTCCCTGGGGGAGCCTTTACGCAACCGCACACTCAACAGGACTCTGCGTCTTCACTCTTTCCTAACAACCCTAAATATAACCCTAACCGCAACAAGAAGCTGAACCCGAGTTAGACCCGAAAAAACACGTACGGTGCCACTTTCTGCCATCAAAAAGTGCTCTCAGCGGAAGCCTTTGGGAACACCTGAACTCCCTGGGGGAGCCTTTACGCAACCCCACACTCAACAGGACTCTGCGTCTTCACTCTTTCCTAACAACCCTAAACATAAGCCTAACCGGAACAAGAAGCTCAACCCGAGTTAGACCCGAAAAAACACGTACGGTGCCACTTTCTGCCATCAAAAAGTGCTCTCAGCGGAAGCCTTTGGGTACACCTGAACTCCCTGGGGGAGCCTTTACGCAACCCCACACTCAACAGGACTCTGCGTCTTCACTCTTTCCTAACAACCCTAAACATAACCCTAACCGCAACAAGAAGCTGAACCCGAGTTAGACCCGAAAAAACACGTACGGTGCCACTTTCTGCCATCAAAAAGTGCTCTCAGCGGAAGCCTTTGGGTACACCTGAACTCCCTGGGGGAGCCTTTACGCAACCCCACACTCAACAGGACTCTGCGTCTTCACTCTTTCCTAACAACCCTAAACATAACCCTAACCGCAACAAGAAGCTGAACCCGAGTTAGACCCGAAAAAACACGTACGGTGCCACTTTCTGCCATCAAAAAGTGCTCTCAGCGGAAGCCTTTGGGTACACCTGAACTCCCTGGGGGAGCCTTTACGCAACCGCACACTCAACAGGACTCTGCGTCTTCACTCTTTCCTAACAACCCTAAATATAACCCTAACCGCAACAAGAAGCTGAACCCGAGTTAGACCCGAAAAAACACGTACGGTGCCACTTTCTGCCATCAAAAAGTGCTCTCAGCGGAAGCCTTTGGGTACACCTGAACTCCCTGGGGGAGCCTTTACGCAACCCCACACTCAACAGGACTCTGCGTCTTCACTCTTTCCTAACAACCCTAAACATAACCCTAACCGCAACAAGAAGCTGAACCCGAGTTAGACCCGAAAAAACACGTACGGTGCCACTTTCTGCCATCCAAAAGTGCTCTCAGCGGAAGCCTTTGGGTACACCTGAACTCCCTGGGGGAGCCTTTACGCAACCCCACACTCAACAGGACTCTGCGTCTTCACTCTTTCCTAACAACCCTAAACATAACCCTAACCGCAACAAGAAGCTGAACCCGAGTTAGACCCGAAAAAACACGTACGGTGCCACTTTCTGCCATCAAAAAGTGCTCTCAGCGGAAGCCTTTGGGTACACGTGAACTCCCTGGGGGAGCCTTTACGCAACCCCACACTCAACAGGACTCTGCGTCTTCACTCTTTCCTAACAACCCTAAACATAACCCTAACCGCAACAAGAAGCTGAACCCGAGTTAGACCCGAAAAAACACGTACGGTGCCACTTTCTGCCATCAAAAAGTGCTCTCAGCGGAAGCCTTTGGGTACACCTGAACTCCCTGGGGGAGCCTTTACGCAACCCCACACTCAACAGGACTCTGCGTCTTCGCTCTTTCCTAACAACCCTAAACATAACCCTAACCGCAACAAGAAGCTGAACCCGAGTTAGACCCGAAAAAACACGTACGGTGCCACTTTCTGCCATCAAAAAGTGCTCTCAGCGGAAGCCTTTGGGTACACCTGAACTCCCTGGGGGAGCCTTTACGCAACCCCACACTCAACAGGACTCTGCGTCTTCACTCTTTCCTAACAACCCTAAACATAACCCTAACCGCAACAAGAAGCTGAACCCGAGTTAGACCCGAAAAAACACGTACGGTGCCACTTTCTGCCATCAAAAAGTGCTCTCAGCGGAAGCCTTTGGGTACACGTGAACTCCCTGGGGGAGCCTTTACGCAACCCCACACTCAACAGGACTCTGCGTCTTCACTCTTTCCTAACAACCCTAAACATAACCCTAACCGCAACAAGAAGCTGAACCCGAGTTAGACCCGAAAAAACACGTACGGTGCCACTTTCTGCCATCAAAAAGTGCTCTCAGCGGAAGCCTTTGGGTACACGTGAACTCCCTGGGGGAGCCTTTACGCAACCCCACACTCAACAGGACTCTGCGTCTTCACTCTTTCCTAACAACCCTAAACATAACCCTAACCGCAACAAGAAGCTGAACCCGAGTTAGACCCGAAAAAACACGTACGGTGCCACTTTCTGCCATCAAAAAGTGCTCTCAGCGGAAGCCTTTGGGTACACCTGAACTCCCTGGGGGAGCCTTTACGCAACCCCACACTCAACAGGACTCTGCGTCTTCACTCTTTCCTAACAACCCTAAACATAACCCTAACCGCAACAAGAAGCTCAACCCGAGTTAGACCCGAAAAAACACGTACGGTGCCACTTTCTGCCATCAAAAAGTGCTCTCAGCGGAAGCCTTTGGGTACACCTGAACTCCCTGGGGGAGCCTTTACGCAACCCCACACTCAACAGGACTCTGCGTCTTCACTCTTTCCTAACAACCCTAAACATAACCCTAACCGCAACAAGAAGCTGAACCCGAGTTAGACCCGAAAAAACACGTACGGTGCCACTTTCTGCCATCAAAAAGTGCTCTCAGCGGAAGCCTTTGGGTACACCTGAACTCCCTGGGGGAGCCTTTACGCAACCCCACACTCAACAGGACTCTGCGTCTTCACTCTTTCCTAACAACCCTAAACATAACCCTAACCGCAACAAGAAGCTGAACCCGAGTTAGACCCGAAAAAACACGTACGGTGCCACTTTCTGCCATCAAAAAGTGCTCTCAGCGGAAGCCTTTGGGTACACCTGAACTCCCTGGGGGAGCCTTTACGCAACCCCACACTCAACAGGACTCTGCGTCTTCACTCTTTCCTAACAACCCTAAACATAACCCTAACCGCAACAAGAAGCTGAACCCGAGTTAGACCCGAAAAAACACGTACGGTGCCACTTTCTGCCATCAAAAAGTGCTCTCAGCGGAAGCCTTTGGGAACACCTGAACTCCCTGGGGGAGCCTTTACGCAACCCCACACTCAACAGGACTCTGCGTCTTCACTCTTTCTAACAACCCTAAACATAACCCTAACCGCAACAAGAAGCTGAACCCGAGTTAGACCCGAAAAAACACGTACGGTGCCACTTTCTGCCATCAAAAAGTGCTCTCAGCGGAAGCCTTTGGGTACACCTGAACTCCCTGGGGGAGCCTTTACGCAACCCCACACTCAACAGGACTCTGCGTCTTCACTCTTTCCTAACAACCCTAAACATAACCCTAACCGCAACAAGAAGCTGAACCCGAGTTAGACCCGAAAAAACACGTACGGTGCCACTTTCTGCCATCAAAAAGTGCTCTCAGCGGAAGCCTTTGGGTACACCTGAACTCCCTGGGGGAGCCTTTACGCAACCCCACACTCAACAGGACTCTGCGTCTTCACTCTTTCCTAACAACCCTAAACATAACCCTAACCGCAACAAGAAGCTCAACCCGAGTTAGACCCGAAAAAACACGTACGGTGCCACTTTCTGCCATCAAAAAGTGCTCTCAGCGGAAGCCTTTGGGTACACCTGAACTCCCTGGGGGAGCCTTTACGCAACCCCACACTCAACAGGACTCTGCGTCTTCACTCTTTCCTAACAACCCTAAACATAACCCTAACCGCAACAAGAAGCTGAACCCGAGTTAGACCCGAAAAAACACGTACGGTGCCACTTTCTGCCATCAAAAAGTGCTCTCAGCGGAAGCCTTTGGGTACACCTGAACTCCCTGGGGGAGCCTTTACGCAACCCCACACTCAACAGGACTCTGCGTCTTCACTCTTTCCTAACAACCCTAAACATAACCCTAACCGCAACAAGAAGCTGAACCCGAGTTAGACCCGAAAAAACACGTACGGTGCCACTTTCTGCCATCAAAAAGTGCTCTCAGCGTAAGCCTTTGGGTACACCTGAACTCCCTGGGGGAGCCTTTACGCAACCCCACACTCAACAGGACTCTGCGTCTTCGCTCTTTCCTAACAACCCTAAACATAACCCTAACCGCAACAAGAAGCTGAACCCGAGTTAGACCCGAAAAAACACGTACGGTGCCACTTTCTGCCATCAAAAAGTGCTCTCAGCGGAAGCCTTTGGGTACACCTGAACTCCCTGGGGGAGCCTTTACGCAACCCCACACTCAACAGGACTCTGCGTCTTCACTCTTTCCTAACAACCCTAAACATAACCCTAACCGCAACAAGAAGCTGAACCCGAGTTAGACCCGAAAAAACACGTACGGTGCCACTTTCTGCCATCAAAAAGTGCTCTCAGCGGAAGCCTTTGGGTACACGTGAACTCCCTGGGGGAGCCTTTACGCAACCCCACACTCAACAGGACTCTGCGTCTTCACTCTTTCCTAACAACCCTAAACATAACCCTAACCGCAACAAGAAGCTGAACCCGAGTTAGACCCGAAAAAACACGTACGGTGCCACTTTCTGCCATCAAAAAGTGCTCTCAGCGGAAGCCTTTGGGTACACGTGAACTCCCTGGGGGAGCCTTTACGCAACCCCACACTCAACAGGACTCTGCGTCTTCACTCTTTCCTAACAACCCTAAACATAACCCTAACCGCAACAAGAAGCTGAACCCGAGTTAGACCCGAAAAAACACGTACGGTGCCACTTTCTGCCATCAAAAAGTGCTCTCAGCGGAAGCCTTTGGGTACACGTGAACTCCCTGGGGGAGCCTTTACGCAACCCCACACTCAACAGGACTCTGCGTCTTCACTCTTTCCTAACAACCCTAAACATAACCCTAACCGCAACAAGAAGCTGAACCCGAGTTAGACCCGAAAAAACACGTACGGTGCCACTTTCTGCCATCAAAAAGTGCTCTCAGCGGAAGCCTTTGGGTACACGTGAACTCCCTGGGGGAGCCTTTACGCAACCGCACACTCAACAGGACTCTGCGTCTTCACTCTTTCCTAACAACCCTAAACATAACCCTAACCGCAACAAGAAGCTGAACCCGAGTTAGACCCGAAAAAACACGTACGGTGCCACTTTCTGCCATCAAAAAGTGCTCTCAGCGGAAGCCTTTGGGTACACGTGAACTCCCTGGGGGAGCCTTTACGCAACCCCACACTCAACAGGACTCTGCGTCTTCACTCTTTCCTAACAACCCTAAACATAACCCTAACCGCAACAAGAAGCTGAACCCGAGTTAGACCCGAAAAAACACGTACGGTGCCACTTTCTGCCATCCAAAAGTGCTCTCAGCGGAAGCCTTTGGGTACACCTGAACTCCCTGGGGGAGCCTTTACGCAACCCCACACTCAACAGGACTCTGCGTCTTCACTCTTTCCTAACAACCCTAAACATAACCCTAACCGCAACAAGAAGCTGAACCCGAGTTAGACCCGAAAAAACACGTACGGTGCCACTTTCTGCCATCAAAAAGTGCTCTCAGCGGAAGCCTTTGGGTACACCTGAACTCCCTGGGGGAGCCTTTACGCAACCCCACACTCAACAGGACTCTGCGTCTTCACTCTTTCCTAACAACCCTAAACATAACCCTAACCGCAACAAGAAGCTGAACCCGAGTTAGACCCGAAAAAACACGTACGGTGCCACTTTCTGCCATCAAAAAGTGCTCTCAGCGGAAGCCTTTGGGTACACCTGAACTCCCTGGGGGAGCCTTTACGCAACCCCACACTCAACAGGACTCTGCGTCTTCACTCTTTCCTAACAACCCTAAACATAACCCTAACCGCAACAAGAAGCTGAACCCGAGTTAGACCCGAAAAAACACGTACGGTGCCACTTTCTGCCATCAAAAAGTGCTCTCAGCGGAAGCCTTTGGGTACACCTGAACTCCCTGGGGGAGCCTTTACGCAACCCCACACTCAACAGGACTCTGCGTCTTCACTCTTTCCTAACAACCCTAAACATAACCCTAACCGCAACAAGAAGCTGAACCCGAGTTAGACCCGAAAAAATACGTACGGTGCCACTTTCTGCCATCAAAAAGTGCTCTCAGCGGAAGCCTTTGGGTACACCTGAACTCCCTGGGGGAGCCTTTACGCAACCCCACACTCAACAGGACTCTGCGTCTTCACTCTTTCCTAACAACCCTAAACATAACCCTAACCGCAACAAGAAGCTGAACCCGAGTTAGACCCGAAAAAACACGTACGATGCCACTTTCTGCCATCAAAAAGTGCTCTCAGCGGAAGCCTTTGGGTACACCTGAACTCCCTGGGGGAGCCTTTACGCAACCGCACACTCAACAGGACTCTGCGTCTTCACTCTTTCCTAACAACCCTAAATATAACCCTAACCGCAACAAGAAGCTGAACCCGAGTTAGACCCGAAAAAACACGTACGGTGCCACTTTCTGCCATCAAAAAGTGCTCTCAGCGGAAGCCTTTGGGAACACCTGAACTCCCTGGGGGAGCCTTTACACAACCCCACACTCAACAGGACTCTGCGTCTTCACTCTTTCCTAACAACCCTAAACATAAGCCTAACCGGAACAAGAAGCTCAACCCGAGTTAGACCCGAAAAAACACGTACGGTGCCACTTTCTGCCATCAAAAAGTGCTCTCAGCGGAAGCCTTTGGGTACACCTGAACTCCCTGGGGGAGCCTTTACGCAACCCCACACTCAACAGGACTCTGCGTCTTCACTCTTTCCTAACAACCCTAAACATAACCCTAACCGCAACAAGAAGCTGAACCCGAGTTAGACCCGAAAAAACACGTACGGTGCCACTTTCTGCCATCAAAAAGTGCTCTCAGCGGAAGCCTTTGGGTACACCTGAACTCCCTGGGGGAGCCTTTACGCAACCCCACACTCAACAGGACTCTGCGTCTTCACTCTTTCCTAACAACCCTAAACATAACCCTAACCGCAACAAGAAGCTGAACCCGAGTTAGACCCGAAAAAACACGTACGGTGCCACTTTCTGCCATCAAAAAGTGCTCTCAGCGGAAGCCTTTGGGTACACCTGAACTCCCTGGGGGAGCCTTTACGCAACCCCACACTCAACAGGACTCTGCGTCTTCACTCTTTCCTAACAACCCTAAACATAACCCTAACCGCAACAAGAAGCTGAACCCGAGTTAGACCCGAAAAAACACGTACGGTGCCACTTTCTGCCATCAAAAAGTGCTCTCAGCGGAAGCCTTTGGGTACACCTGAACTCCCTGGGGGAGCCTTTACGCAACCCCACACTCAACAGGACTCTGCGTCTTCACTCTTTCCTAACAACCCTAAACATAACCCTAACCGCAACAAGAAGCTGAACCCGAGTTAGACCCGAAAAAACACGTACGGTGCCACTTTCTGCCATCAAAAAGTGCTCTCAGCGGAAGCCTTTGGGTACACGTGAACTCCCTGGGGGAGCCTTTACGCAACCCCACACTCAACAGGACTCTGCGTCTTCACTCTTTCCTAACAACCCTAAACATAACCCTAACCGCAACAAGAAGCTGAACCCGAGTTAGACCCGAAAAAACACGTACGGTGCCACTTTCTGCCATCAAAAAGTGCTCTCAGCGGAAGCCTTTGGGAACACCTGAACTCCCTGGGGGAGCCTTTACGCAACCCCACACTCAACAGGACTCTGCGTCTTCACTCTTTCCTAACAACCCTAAACATAACCCTAACCGCAACAAGAAGCTGAACCCGAGTTAGACCCGAAAAAACACGTACGGTGCCACTTTCTGCCATCAAAAAGTGCTCTCAGCGGAAGCCTTTGGGTACACCTGAACTCCCTGGGGGAGCCTTTACGCAACCCCACACTCAACAGGACTCTGCGTCTTCACTCTTTCCTAACAACCCTAAACATAACCCTAACCGCAACAAGAAGCTGAACCCGAGTTAGACCCGAAAAAACACGTACGGTGCCACTTTCTGCCATCAAAAAGTGCTCTCAGCGGAAGCCTTTGGGTACACCTGAACTCCCTGGGGGAGCCTTTACGCAACCCCACACTCAACAGGACTCTGCGTCTTCACTCTTTCCTAACAACCCTAAACATAACCCTAACCGCAACAAGAAGCTCAACCCGAGTTAGACCCGAAAAAACACGTACGGTGCCACTTTCTGCCATCAAAAAGTGCTCTCAGCGGAAGCCTTTGGGTACACCTGAACTCCCTGGGGGAGCCTTTACGCAACCCCACACTCAACAGGACTCTGCGTCTTCACTCTTTCCTAACAACCCTAAACATAACCCTAACCGCAACAAGAAGCTGAACCCGAGTTAGACCCGAAAAAACACGTACGGTGCCACTTTCTGCCATCAAAAAGTGCTCTCAGCGGAAGCCTTTGGGTACACCTGAACTCCCTGGGGGAGCCTTTACGCAACCCCACACTCAACAGGACTCTGCGTCTTCACTCTTTCCTAACAACCCTAAACATAACCCTAACCGCAACAAGAAGCTGAACCCGAGTTAGACCCGAAAAAACACGTACGGTGCCACTTTCTGCCATCAAAAAGTGCTCTCAGCGGAAGCCTTTGGGTACACCTGAACTCCCTGGGGGAGCCTTTACGCAACCCCACACTCAACAGGACTCTGCGTCTTCGCTCTTTCCTAACAACCCTAAACATAACCCTAACCGCAACAAGAAGCTGAACCCGAGTTAGACCCGAAAAAACACGTACGGTGCCACTTTCTGCCATCAAAAAGTGCTCTCAGCGGAAGCCTTTGGGTACACGTGAACTCCCTGGGGGAGCCTTTACGCAACCCCACACTCAACAGGACTCTGCGTCTTCACTCTTTCCTAACAACCCTAAACATAACCCTAACCGCAACAAGAAGCTGAACCCGAGTTAGACCCGAAAAAACACGTACGGTGCCACTTTCTGCCATCAAAAAGTGCTCTCAGCGGAAGCCTTTGGGTACACCTGAACTCCCTGGGGGAGCCTTTACGCAACCCCACACTCAACAGGACTCTGCGTCTTCACTCTTTCCTAACAACCCTAAACATAACCCTAACCGCAACAAGAAGCTGAACCCGAGTTAGACCCGAAAAAACACGTACGGTGCCACTTTCTGCCATCAAAAAGTGCTCTCAGCGGAAGCCTTTGGGTACACGTGAACTCCCTGGGGGAGCCTTTACGCAACCCCACACTCAACAGGACTCTGCGTCTTCACTCTTTCCTAACAACCCTAAACATAACCCTAACCGCAACAAGAAGCTGAACCCGAGTTAGACCCGAAAAAACACGTACGGTGCCACTTTCTGCCATCAAAAAGTGCTCTCAGCGGAAGCCTTTGGGTACACCTGAACTCCCTGGGGGAGCCTTTACGCAACCCCACACTCAACAGGACTCTGCGTCTTCACTCTTTCCTAACAACCCTAAACATAACCCTAACCGCAACAAGAAGCTGAACCCGAGTTAGACCCGAAAAAACACGTACGGTGCCACTTTCTGCCATCAAAAAGTGCTCTCAGCGGAAGCCTTTGGGTACACCTGAACTCCCTGGGGGAGCCTTTACGCAACCCCACACTCAACAGGACTCTGCGTCTTCACTCTTTCCTAACAACCCTAAACATAACCCTAACCGCAACAAGAAGCTGAACCCGAGTTAGACCCGAAAAAACACGTACGGTGCCACTTTCTGCCATCAAAAAGTGCTCTCAGCGGAAGCCTTTGGGTACACGTGAACTCCCTGGGGGAGCCTTTACGCAACCCCACACTCAACAGGACTCTGCGTCTTCACTCTTTCCTAACAACCCTAAACATAACCCTAACCGCAACAAGAAGCTGAACCCGAGTTAGACCCGAAAAAACACGTACGGTGCCACTTTCTGCCATCAAAAAGTGCTCTCAGCGGAAGCCTTTGGGTACACGTGAACTCCCTGGGGGAGCCTTTACGCAACCCCACACTCAACAGGACTCTGCGTCTTCACTCTTTCCTAACAACCCTAAACATAACCCTAACCGCAACAAGAAGCTGAACCCGAGTTAGACCCGAAAAAACACGTACGGTGCCACTTTCTGCCATCAAAAAGTGCTCTCAGCGGAAGCCTTTGGGTACACGTGAACTCCCTGGGGGAGCCTTTACGCAACCGCACACTCAACAGGACTCTGCGTCTTCACTCTTTCCTAACAACCCTAAACATAACCCTAACCGCAACAAGAAGCTGAACCCGAGTTAGACCCGAAAAAACACGTACGGTGCCACTTTCTGCCATCAAAAAGTGCTCTCAGCGGAAGCCTTTGGGTACACGTGAACTCCCTGGGGGAGCCTTTACGCAACCCCACACTCAACAGGACTCTGCGTCTTCACTCTTTCCTAACAACCCTAAACATAACCCTAACCGCAACAAGAAGCTGAACCCGAGTTAGACCCGAAAAAACACGTACGGTGCCACTTTCTGCCATCCAAAAGTGCTCTCAGCGGAAGCCTTTGGGTACACCTGAACTCCCTGGGGGAGCCTTTACGCAACCCCACACTCAACAGGACTCTGCGTCTTCACTCTTTCCTAACAACCCTAAACATAACCCTAACCGCAACAAGAAGCTGAACCCGAGTTAGACCCGAAAAAACACGTACGGTGCCACTTTCTGCCATCAAAAAGTGCTCTCAGCGGAAGCCTTTGGGTACACCTGAACTCCCTGGGGGAGCCTTTACGCAACCCCACACTCAACAGGACTCTGCGTCTTCACTCTTTCCTAACAACCCTAAACATAACCCTAACCGCAACAAGAAGCTGAACCCGAGTTAGACCCGAAAAAACACGTACGGTGCCACTTTCTGCCATCAAAAAGTGCTCTCAGCGGAAGCCTTTGGGTACACCTGAACTCCCTGGGGGAGCCTTTACGCAACCCCACACTCAACAGGACTCTGCGTCTTCACTCTTTCCTAACAACCCTAAACATAACCCTAACCGCAACAAGAAGCTGAACCCGAGTTAGACCCGAAAAAACACGTACGGTGCCACTTTCTGCCATCAAAAAGTGCTCTCAGCGGAAGCCTTTGGGTACACCTGAACTCCCTGGGGGAGCCTTTACGCAACCCCACACTCAACAGGACTCTGCGTCTTCACTCTTTCCTAACAACCCTAAACATAACCCTAACCGCAACAAGAAGCTGAACCCGAGTTAGACCCGAAAAAATACGTACGGTGCCACTTTCTGCCATCAAAAAGTGCTCTCAGCGGAAGCCTTTGGGTACACCTGAACTCCCTGGGGGAGCCTTTACGCAACCCCACACTCAACAGGACTCTGCGTCTTCACTCTTTCCTAACAACCCTAAACATAACCCTAACCGCAACAAGAAGCTGAACCCGAGTTAGACCCGAAAAAACACGTACGATGCCACTTTCTGCCATCAAAAAGTGCTCTCAGCGGAAGCCTTTGGGTACACCTGAACTCCCTGGGGGAGCCTTTACGCAACCGCACACTCAACAGGACTCTGCGTCTTCACTCTTTCCTAACAACCCTAAATATAACCCTAACCGCAACAAGAAGCTGAACCCGAGTTAGACCCGAAAAAACACGTACGGTGCCACTTTCTGCCATCAAAAAGTGCTCTCAGCGGAAGCCTTTGGGAACACCTGAACTCCCTGGGGGAGCCTTTACACAACCCCACACTCAACAGGACTCTGCGTCTTCACTCTTTCCTAACAACCCTAAACATAAGCCTAACCGGAACAAGAAGCTCAACCCGAGTTAGACCCGAAAAAACACGTACGGTGCCACTTTCTGCCATCAAAAAGTGCTCTCAGCGGAAGCCTTTGGGTACACCTGAACTCCCTGGGGGAGCCTTTACGCAACCCCACACTCAACAGGACTCTGCGTCTTCACTCTTTCCTAACAACCCTAAACATAACCCTAACCGCAACAAGAAGCTGAACCCGAGTTAGACCCGAAAAAACACGTACGGTGCCAGTTTCTGCCATCAAAAAGTGCTCTCAGCGGAAGCCTTTGGGTACACCTGAACTCCCTGGGGGAGCCTTTACGCAACCCCACACTCAACAGGACTCTGCGTCTTCACTCTTTCCTAACAACCCTAAACATAACCCTAACCGCAACAAGAAGCTGAACCCGAGTTAGACCCGAAAAAACACGTACGGTGCCACTTTCTGCCATCAAAAAGTGCTCTCAGCGGAAGCCTTTGGGTACACCTGAACTCCCTGGGGGAGCCTTTACGCAACCCCACACTCAACAGGACTCTGCGTCTTCACTCTTTCCTAACAACCCTAAACATAACCCTAACCGCAACAAGAAGCTGAACCCGAGTTAGACCCGAAAAAACACGTACGGTGCCACTTTCTGCCATCAAAAAGTGCTCTCAGCGGAAGCCTTTGGGTACACCTGAACTCCCTGGGGGAGCCTTTACGCAACCCCACACTCAACAGGACTCTGCGTCTTCACTCTTTCCTAACAACCCTAAACATAACCCTAACCGCAACAAGAAGCTGAACCCGAGTTAGACCCGAAAAAACACGTACGGTGCCACTTTCTGCCATCAAAAAGTGCTCTCAGCGGAAGCCTTTGGGTACACGTGAACTCCCTGGGGGAGCCTTTACGCAACCCCACACTCAACAGGACTCTGCGTCTTCACTCTTTCCTAACAACCCTAAACATAACCCTAACCGCAACAAGAAGCTGAACCCGAGTTAGACCCGAAAAAACACGTACGGTGCCACTTTCTGCCATCAAAAAGTGCTCTCAGCGGAAGCCTTTGGGAACACCTGAACTCCCTGGGGGAGCCTTTACGCAACCCCACACTCAACAGGACTCTGCGTCTTCACTCTTTCCTAACAACCCTAAACATAACCCTAACCGCAACAAGAAGCTGAACCCGAGTTAGACCCGAAAAAACACGTACGGTGCCACTTTCTGCCATCAAAAAGTGCTCTCAGCGGAAGCCTTTGGGTACACCTGAACTCCCTGGGGGAGCCTTTACGCAACCCCACACTCAACAGGACTCTGCGTCTTCACTCTTTCCTAACAACCCTAAACATAACCCTAACCGCAACAAGAAGCTGAACCCGAGTTAGACCCGAAAAAACACGTACGGTGCCACTTTCTGCCATCAAAAAGTGCTCTCAGCGGAAGCCTTTGGGTACACCTGAACTCCCTGGGGGAGCCTTTACGCAACCCCACACTCAACAGGACTCTGCGTCTTCACTCTTTCCTAACAACCCTAAACATAACCCTAACCGCAACAAGAAGCTCAACCCGAGTTAGACCCGAAAAAACACGTACGGTGCCACTTTCTGCCATCAAAAAGTGCTCTCAGCGGAAGCCTTTGGGTACACCTGAACTCCCTGGGGGAGCCTTTACGCAACCCCACACTCAACAGGACTCTGCGTCTTCACTCTTTCCTAACAACCCTAAACATAACCCTAACCGCAACAAGAAGCTGAACCCGAGTTAGACCCGAAAAAACACGTACGGTGCCACTTTCTGCCATCAAAAAGTGCTCTCAGCGGAAGCCTTTGGGTACACGTGAACTCCCTGGGGGAGCCTTTACGCAACCCCACACTCAACAGGACTCTGCGTCTTCACTCTTTCCTAACAACCCTAAACATAACCCTAACCGCAACAAGAAGCTGAACCCGAGTTAGACCCGAAAAAACACGTACGGTGCCACTTTCTGCCATCAAAAAGTGCTCTCAGCGTAAGCCTTTGGGTACACCTGAACTCCCTGGGGGAGCCTTTACGCAACCCCACACTCAACAGGACTCTGCGTCTTCGCTCTTTCCTAACAACCCTAAACATAACCCTAACCGCAACAAGAAGCTGAACCCGAGTTAGACCCGAAAAAACACGTACGGTGCCACTTTCTGCCATCAAAAAGTGCTCTCAGCGGAAGCCTTTGGGTACACGTGAACTCCCTGGGGGAGCCTTTACGCAACCCCACACTCAACAGGACTCTGCGTCTTCACTCTTTCCTAACAACCCTAAACATAACCCTAACCGCAACAAGAAGCTGAACCCGAGTTAGACCCGAAAAAACACGTACGGTGCCACTTTCTGCCATCAAAAAGTGCTCTCAGCGGAAGCCTTTGGGTACACCTGAACTCCCTGGGGGAGCCTTTACGCAACCCCACACTCAACAGGACTCTGCGTCTTCACTCTTTCCTAACAACCCTAAACATAACCCTAACCGCAACAAGAAGCTGAACCCGAGTTAGACCCGAAAAAACACGTACGGTGCCACTTTCTGCCATCAAAAAGTGCTCTCAGCGGAAGCCTTTGGGTACACGTGAACTCCCTGGGGGAGCCTTTACGCAACCCCACACTCAACAGGACTCTGCGTCTTCACTCTTTCCTAACAACCCTAAACATAACCCTAACCGCAACAAGAAGCTGAACCCGAGTTAGACCCGAAAAAACACGTACGGTGCCACTTTCTGCCATCAAAAAGTGCTCTCAGCGGAAGCCTTTGGGTACACCTGAACTCCCTGGGGGAGCCTTTACGCAACCCCACACTCAACAGGACTCTGCGTCTTCACTCTTTCCTAACAACCCTAAACATAACCCTAACCGCAACAAGAAGCTGAACCCGAGTTAGACCCGAAAAAACACGTACGGTGCCACTTTCTGCCATCAAAAAGTGCTCTCAGCGGAAGCCTTTGGGTACACCTGAACTCCCTGGGGGAGCCTTTACGCAACCCCACACTCAACAGGACTCTGCGTCTTCACTCTTTCCTAACAACCCTAAACATAACCCTAACCGCAACAAGAAGCTGAACCCGAGTTAGACCCGAAAAAACACGTACGGTGCCACTTTCTGCCATCAAAAAGTGCTCTCAGCGGAAGCCTTTGGGTACACCTGAACTCCCTGGGGGAGCCTTTACGCAACCCCACACTCAACAGGACTCTGCGTCTTCACTCTTTCCTAACAACCCTAAACATAACCCTAACCGCAACAAGAAGCTGAACCCGAGTTAGACCCGAAAAAACACGTACGGTGCCACTTTCTGCCATCAAAAAGTGCTCTCAGCGGAAGCCTTTGGGTACACCTGAACTCCCTGGGGGAGCCTTTACGCAACCCCACACTCAACAGGACTCTGCGTCTTCACTCTTTCCTAACAACCCTAAACATAACCCTAACCGCAACAAGAAGCTGAACCCGAGTTAGACCCGAAAAAACACGTACGGTGCCACTTTCTGCCATCAAAAAGTGCTCTCAGCGGAAGCCTTTGGGTACACCTGAACTCCCTGGGGGAGCCTTTACGCAACCCCACACTCAACAGGACTCTGCGTCTTCACTCTTTCCTAACAACCCTAAACATAACCCTAACCGCAACAAGAAGCTGAACCCGAGTTAGACCCGAAAAAACACGTACGGTGCCACTTTCTGCCATCAAAAAGTGCTCTCAGCGGAAGCCTTTGGGTACACCTGAACTCCCTGGGGGAGCCTTTACGCAACCCCACACTCAACAGGACTCTGCGTCTTCACTCTTTCCTAACAACCCTAAACATAACCCTAACCGCAACAAGAAGCTGAACCCGAGTTAGACCCGAAAAAACACGTACGGTGCCACTTTCTGCCATCAAAAAGTGCTCTCAGCGGAAGCCTTTGGGTACACCTGAACTCCCTGGGGGAGCCTTTACGCAACCCCACACTCAACAGGACTCTGCGTCTTCACTCTTTCCTAACAACCCTAAACATAACCCTAACCGCAACAAGAAGCTGAACCCGAGTTAGACCCGAAAAAACACGTACGGTGCCACTTTCTGCCATCAAAAAGTGCTCTCAGCGGAAGCCTTTGGGTACACCTGAACTCCCTGGGGGAGCCTTTACGCAACCCCACACTCAACAGGACTCTGCGTCTTCACTCTTTCCTAACAACCCTAAACATAACCCTAACCGCAACAAGAAGCTGAACCCGAGTTAGACCCGAAAAAACACGTACGGTGCCACTTTCTGCCATCAAAAAGTGCTCTCAGCGGAAGCCTTTGGGTACACCTGAACTCCCTGGGGGAGCCTTTACGCAACCCCACACTCAACAGGACTCTGCGTCTTCACTCTTTCCTAACAACCCTAAACATAACCCTAACCGCAACAAGAAGCTGAACCCGAGTTAGACCCGAAAAAACACGTACGGTGCCACTTTCTGCCATCAAAAAGTGCTCTCAGCGGAAGCCTTTGGGTACACCTGAACTCCCTGGGGGAGCCTTTACGCAACCCCACACTCAACAGGACTCTGCGTCTTCACTCTTTCCTAACAACCCTAAACATAACCCTAACCGCAACAAGAAGCTGAACCCGAGTTAGACCCGAAAAAACACGTACGGTGCCACTTTCTGCCATCAAAAAGTGCTCTCAGCGGAAGCCTTTGGGTACACCTGAACTCCCTGGGGGAGCCTTTACGCAACCCCACACTCAACAGGACTCTGCGTCTTCACTCTTTCCTAACAACCCTAAACATAACCCTAACCGCAACAAGAAGCTGAACCCGAGTTAGACCCGAAAAACACGTACGGTGCCACTTTCTGCCATCAAAAAGTGCTCTCAGCGGAAGCCTTTGGGTACACGTGAACTCCCTGGGGGAGCCTTTACGCAACCCCACACTCAACAGGACTCTGCGTCTTCACTCTTTCCTAACAACCCTAAACATAACCCTAACCGCAACAAGAAGCTGAACCCGAGTTAGACCCGAAAAAACACGTACGATGCCACTTTCTGCCATCAAAAAGTGCTCTCAGCGGAAGCCTTTGGGTACACCTGAACTCCCTGGGGGAGCCTTTACGCAACCCCACACTCAACAGGACTCTGCGTCTTCACTCTTTCCTAACAACCCTAAACATAACCCCTAACCGCAACAAGAAGCTGAACCCGAGTTAGACCCGAAAAAACACGTACGGTGCCACTTTCTGCCATCAAAAAGTGCTCTCAGCGGAAGCCTTTGGGTACACGTGAACTCCCTGGGGGAGCCTTTACGCAACCCCACACTCAACAGGACTCTGCGTCTTCACTCTTTCCTAACAACCCTAAACATAACCCTAACCGCAACAAGAAGCTGAACCCGAGTTAGACCCGAAAAAACACGTACGGTGCCACTTTCTGCCATCAAAAAGTGCTCTCAGCGGAAGCCTTTGGGTACACCTGAACTCCCTGGGGGAGCCTTTACGCAACCCCACACTCAACAGGACTCTGCGTCTTCACTCTTTCCTAACAACCCTAAACATAACCCTAACCGCAACAAGAAGCTCAACCCGAGTTAGACCCGAAAAAACACGTACGGTGCCACTTTCTGCCATCAAAAAGTGCTCTCAGCGGAAGCCTTTTGGTACACGTGAACTCCCTGGGGGAGCCTTTACGCAACCCCACACTCAACAGGACTCTGCGTCTTCACTCTTTCCTAACAACCCTAAACATAACCCTAACCGCAACAAGAAGCTGAACCCGAGTTAGACCCGAAAAAACACGTACGGTGCCACTTTCTGCCATCAAAAAGTGCTCTCAGCGGAAGCCTTTGGGTACACCTGAACTCCCTGGGGGAGCCTTTACGCAACCCCACACTCAACAGGACTCTGCGTCTTCACTCTTTCCTAACAACCCTAAACATAACCCTAACCGCAACAAGAAGCTGAACCCGAGTTAGACCCGAAAAAACACGTACGGTGCCACTTTCTGCCATCAAAAAGTGCTCTCAGCGGAAGCCTTTGGGTACACCTGAACTCCCTGGGGGAGCCTTTACGCAACCCCACACTCAACAGGACTCTGCGTCTTCACTCTTTCCTAACAACCCTAAACATAACCCTAACCGCAACAAGAAGCTGAACCCGAGTTAGACCCGAAAAAACACGTACGGTGCCACTTTCTGCCATCAAAAAGTGCTCTCAGCGGAAGCCTTTGGGTACACGTGAACTCCCTGGGGGAGCCTTTACGCAACCCCACACTCAACAGGACTCTGCGTCTTCACTCTTTCCTAACAACCCTAAACATAACCCTAACCGCAACAAGAAGCTGAACCCGAGTTAGACCCGAAAAAACACGTACGGTGCCACTTTCTGCCATCCAAAAGTGCTCTCAGCGGAAGCCTTTGGGTACACCTGAACTCCCTGGGGGAGCCTTTACGCAACCCCACACTCAACAGGACTCTGCGTCTTCACTCTTTCCTAACAACCCTAAACATAACCCTAACCGCAACAAGAAGCTGAACCCGAGTTAGACCCGAAAAAACACGTACGGTGCCACTTTCTGCCATCAAAAAGTGCTCTCAGCGGAAGCCTTTGGGTACACCTGAACTCCCTGGGGGAGCCTTTACGCAACCCCACACTCAACAGGACTCTGCGTCTTCACTCTTTCCTAACAACCCTAAACATAACCCTAACCGCAACAAGAAGCTCAACCCGAGTTAGACCCGAAAAAACACGTACGGTGCCACTTTCTGCCATCAAAAAGTGCTCTCAGCGGAAGCCTTTGGGTACACCTGAACTCCCTGGGGGAGCCTTTACGCAACCCCACACTCAACAGGACTCTGCGTCTTCACTCTTTCCTAACAACCCTAAACATAACCCTAACCGCAACAAGAAGCTCAACCCGAGTTAGACCCGAAAAAACACGTACGGTGCCACTTTCTGCCATCAAAAAGTGCTCTCAGCGGAAGCCTTTGGGTACACGTGAACTCCCTGGGGGAGCCTTTACGCAACCCCACACTCAACAGGACTCTGCGTCTTCACTCTTTCCTAACAACCCTAAACATAACCCTAACCGCAACAAGAAGCTGAACCCGAGTTAGACCCGAAAAAAACACGTACGGTGCCACTTTCTGCCATCAAAAAGTGCTCTCAGCGGAAGCCTTTGGGTACACCTGAACTCCCTGGGGGAGCCTTTACGCAACCCCACACTCAACAGGACTCTGCGTCTTCACTCTTTCCTAACAACCCTAAACATAACCCTAACCGCAACAAGAAGCTCAACCCGAGTTAGACCCGAAAAAACACGTACGGTGCCACTTTCTGCCATCAAAAAGTGCTCTCAGCGGAAGCCTTTGGGTACACGTGAACTCCCTGGGGGAGCCTTTACGCAACCCCACACTCAACAGGACTCTGCGTCTTCACTCTTTCCTAACAACCCTAAACATAACCCTAACCGCAACAAGAAGCTGAACCCGAGTTAGACCCGAAAAAACACGTACGGTGCCACTTTCTGCCATCAAAAAGTGCTCTCAGCGGAAGCCTTTGGGTACACCTGAACTCCCTGGGGGAGCCTTTACGCAACCCCACACTCAACAGGACTCTGCGTCTTCACTCTTTCCTAACAACCCTAAACATAACCCTAACCGCAACAAGAAGCTCAACCCGAGTTAGACCCGAAAAAACACGTACGGTGCCACTTTCTGCCATCAAAAAGTGCTCTCAGCGGAAGCCTTTGGGTACACGTGAACTCCCTGGGGGAGCCTTTACGCAACCCCACACTCAACAGGACTCTGCGTCTTCACTCTTTCCTAACAACCCTAAACATAACCCTAACCGCAACAAGAAGCTGAACCCGAGTTAGACCCGAAAAAACACGTACGGTGCCACTTTCTGCCATCAAAAAGTGCTCTCAGCGGAAGCCTTTGGGTACACCTGAACTCCCTGGGGGAGCCTTTACGCAACCCCACACTCAACAGGACTCTGCGTCTTCACTCTTTCCTAACAACCCTAAACATAACCCTAACCGCAACAAGAAGCTGAACCCGAGTTAGACCCGAAAAAACACGTACGGTGCCACTTTCTGCCATCAAAAAGTGCTCTCAGCGGAAGCCTTTGGGTACACCTGAACTCCCTGGGGGAGCCTTTACGCAACCCCACACTCAACAGGACTCTGCGTCTTCACTCTTTCCTAACAACCCTAAACATAACCCTAACCGCAACAAGAAGCTGAACCCGAGTTAGACCCGAAAAAACACGTACGGTGCCACTTTCTGCCATCAAAAAGTGCTCTCAGCGGAAGCCTTTGGGTACACCTGAACTCCCTGGGGGAGCCTTTACGCAACCCCACACTCAACAGGACTCTGCGTCTTCACTCTTTCCTAACAACCCTAAACATAACCCTAACCGCAACAAGAAGCTGAACCCGAGTTAGACCCGAAAAAAACACGTACGGTGCCACTTTCTGCCATCAAAAAGTGCTCTCAGCGGAAGCCTTTGGGTACACCTGAACTCCCTGGGGGAGCCTTTACGCAACCCCACACTCAACAGGACTCTGCGTCTTCACTCTTTCCTAACAACCCTAAACATAACCCTAACCGCAACAAGAAGCTGAACCCGAGTTAGACCCGAAAAAACACGTACGGTGCCACTTTCTGCCATCAAAAAGTGCTCTCAGCGGAAGCCTTTGGGTACACGTGAACTCCCTGGGGGAGCCTTTACGCAACCCCACACTCAACAGGACTCTGCGTCTTCACTCTTTCCTAACAACCCTAAACATAACCCTAACCGCAACAAGAAGCTGAACCCGAGTTAGACCCGAAAAAACACGTACGGTGCCACTTTCTGCCATCAAAAAGTGCTCTCAGCGGAAGCCTTTGGGTACACCTGAACTCCCTGGGGGAGCCTTTACGCAACCCCACACTCAACAGGACTCTGCGTCTTCACTCTTTCCTAACAACCCTAAACATAACCCTAACCG
Source organism: Anser anser (assembly GCF_964211835.1). Lineage (NCBI taxonomy): Eukaryota > Metazoa > Chordata > Aves > Anseriformes > Anatidae > Anser > Anser anser. The sequence goes on from NW_028153920.1 coordinate 22,949, forward strand.
CAACAAGAAGCTGAACCCGAGTTACACCCGAAAAAACACGTACGGTGCCACTTTCTGCCATCAAAAAGTGCTCTCAGCGGAAGCCTTTGGGTACACCTGAACTCCCTGGGGGAGCCTTTACGCAACCCCACACTCAACAGGACTCTGCGTCTTCACTCTTTCCTAACAACCCTAAACATAACCCTAACCGCAACAAGAAGCTCAACCCGAGTTAGACCCGAAAAAACACGTACGGTGCCACTTTCTGCCATCAAAAAGTGCTCTCAGCGGAAGCCTTTGGGTACACGTGAACTCCCTGGGGGAGCCTTTACGCAACCCCACACTCAACAGGACTCTGCGTCTTCACTCTTTCCTAACAACCCTAAACATAACCCTAACCGCAACAAGAAGCTGAACCCGAGTTAGACCCGAAAAAACACGTACGGTGCCACTTTCTGCCATCAAAAAGTGCTCTCAGCGGAAGCCTTTGGGTACACCTGAACTCCCTGGGGGAGCCTTTACGCAACCCCACACTCAACAGGACTCTGCGTCTTCACTCTTTCCTAACAACCCTAAACATAACCCTAACCGCAACAAGAAGCTCAACCCGAGTTAGACCCGAAAAAACACGTACGGTGCCACTTTCTGCCATCAAAAAGTGCTCTCAGCGGAAGCCTTTGGGTACACGTGAACTCCCTGGGGGAGCCTTTACGCAACCCCACACTCAACAGGACTCTGCGTCTTCACTCTTTCCTAACAACCCTAAACATAACCCTAACCGCAACAAGAAGCTGAACCCGAGTTAGACCCGAAAAAACACGTACGGTGCCACTTTCTGCCATCAAAAAGTGCTCTCAGCGGAAGCCTTTGGGTACACCTGAACTCCCTGGGGGAGCCTTTACGCAACCCCACACTCAACAGGACTCTGCGTCTTCACTCTTTCCTAACAACCCTAAACATAACCCTAACCGCAACAAGAAGCTGAACCCGAGTTAGACCCGAAAAAACACGTACGGTGCCACTTTCTGCCATCAAAAAGTGCTCTCAGCGGAAGCCTTTGGGTACACGTGAACTCCCTGGGGGAGCCTTTACGCAACCCCACACTCAACAGGACTCTGCGTCTTCACTCTTTCCTAACAACCCTAAACATAACCCTAACCGCAACAAGAAGCTGAACCCGAGTTAGACCCGAAAAAACACGTACGGTGCCACTTTCTGCCATCAAAAAGTGCTCTCAGCGGAAGCCTTTGGGTACACGTGAACTCCCTGGGGGAGCCTTTACGCAACCCCACACTCAACAGGACTCTGCGTCTTCACTCTTTCCTAACAACCCTAAACATAACCCTAACCGCAACAAGAAGCTGAACCCGAGTTAGACCCGAAAAAACACGTACGGTGCCACTTTCTGCCATCAAAAAGTGCTCTCAGCGGAAGCCTTTGGGTACACCTGAACTCCCTGGGGGAGCCTTTACGCAACCCCACACTCAACAGGACTCTGCGTCTTCACTCTTTCCTAACAACCCTAAACATAACCCTAACCGCAACAAGAAGCTCAACCCGAGTTAGACCCGAAAAAACACGTACGGTGCCACTTTCTGCCATCAAAAAGTGCTCTCAGCGGAAGCCTTTGGGTACACGTGAACTCCCTGGGGGAGCCTTTACGCAACCCCACACTCAACAGGACTCTGCGTCTTCACTCTTTCCTAACAACCCTAAACATAACCCTAACCGCAACAAGAAGCTGAACCCGAGTTAGACCCGAAAAAACACGTACGGTGCCACTTTCTGCCATCAAAAAGTGCTCTCAGCGGAAGCCTTTGGGTACACCTGAACTCCCTGGGGGAGCCTTTACGCAACCCCACACTCAACAGGACTCTGCGTCTTCACTCTTTCCTAACAACCCTAAACATAACCCTAACCGCAACAAGAAGCTCAACCCGAGTTAGACCCGAAAAAACACGTACGGTGCCACTTTCTGCCATCAAAAAGTGCTCTCAGCGGAAGCCTTTGGGTACACGTGAACTCCCTGGGGGAGCCTTTACGCAACCCCACACTCAACAGGACTCTGCGTCTTCACTCTTTCCTAACAACCCTAAACATAACCCTAACCGCAACAAGAAGCTGAACCCGAGTTAGACCCGAAAAAACACGTACGGTGCCACTTTCTGCCATCAAAAAGTGCTCTCAGCGGAAGCCTTTGGGTACACCTGAACTCCCTGGGGGAGCCTTTACGCAACCCCACACTCAACAGGACTCTGCGTCTTCACTCTTTCCTAACAACCCTAAACATAACCCTAACCGCAACAAGAAGCTGAACCCGAGTTAGACCCGAAAAAACACGTACGGTGCCACTTTCTGCCATCAAAAAGTGCTCTCAGCGGAAGCCTTTGGGTACACCTGAACTCCCTGGGGGAGCCTTTACGCAACCCCACACTCAACAGGACTCTGCGTCTTCACTCTTTCCTAACAACCCTAAACATAACCCTAACCGCAACAAGAAGCTGAACCCGAGTTAGACCCGAAAAAACACGTACGGTGCCACTTTCTGCCATCAAAAAGTGCTCTCAGCGGAAGCCTTTGGGTACACCTGAACTCCCTGGGGGAGCCTTTACGCAACCCCACACTCAACAGGACTCTGCGTCTTCGCTCTTTCCTAACAACCCTAAACATAACCCTAACCGCAACAAGAAGCTGAACCCGAGTTAGACCCGAAAAAACACGTACGGTGCCACTTTCTGCCATCAAAAAGTGCTCTCAGCGGAAGCCTTTGGGTACACCTGAACTCCCTGGGGGAGCCTTTACGCAACCCCACACTCAACAGGACTCTGCGTCTTCACTCTTTCCTAACAACCCTAAACATAACCCTAACCGCAACAAGAAGCTGAACCCGAGTTAGACCCGAAAAAACACGTACGGTGCCACTTTCTGCCATCAAAAAGTGCTCTCAGCGGAAGCCTTTGGGTACACTTGAACTCCCTGGGGGAGCCTTTACGCAACCCCACACTCAACAGGACTCTGCGTCTTCACTCTTTCCTAACAACCCTAAACATAACCCTAACCGCAACAAGAAGCTGAACCCGAGTTAGACCCGAAAAAACACGTACGATGCCACTTTCTGC
>NW_028153919.1:0-42500 GCF_964211835.1 Anser anser
TTATGCTTCTGTAATTCCAAGGATTATTTCTTCTTTTTATCCAGATGCTCAATTTTGAAAGTGTCAAAGTTCATCACTAGATCCTATTAATGAAAATACCTTCTTACTTCAACAGGAAAACTAAGCTTTCTGGAATAGACTGCTTATTTGCAAACTTTTTTAAAAACAGGCTACTGTTGATCATGATTTGCACAATCTAACACGTACTTTACAGAAAGTGTTTCAAGGCTGTAGACCAGTTCTACCTGCCCAGCTGCCTGAGATGACCCACCCACCAGGTGTATTCTCTTGAAATACTGATAATTTGTTTATTCCTCCTTGTGAGGAGTTTTTTTTTTGTTTCTTTGTTTTTTCTTTTTTTTTTTTTTCATCTATAATCCACATGGTGTGTTTTGAAGTTTTGGGTGCATCATTATGTATTTCTAAAGGAAATCCATCTTAAATGCCTACTACTAAATCTTACAGTTAGAATTCCATTAAACAATGAGGTACATTTAGGAAGCCAGAGAGAGAAAACACATTTAATAACCTAGAGGCTGGGTGCATCTTCATGTTGCTTCAAAGTAGTTCCTATTTTAAATCCTAGTGTTGCTTGAGGCCAAAAACTGACTTTATTACATTTCAAAATGAAAAAAAAAAAAAAGAAAAAGAAAAAAAAAGCATGCACCTGCTTTTGTAACAGACTTAAAAAATATTACTTGCTCTTATAGAAGGAATACATAGTGTAGATCATATATGTCATCAGTTTAATAGTAAAAACATGATAATTTATTCTCTGAGCAAAAGCAAGCATGGAGATTCAACTTTGGTTAGTTCACTGAAGCCACAAAACATTAAAAGTGGCTACAACTCTACATCATAATGTGGAATATCTGTGTCATTTTTCTAGTTGTGTGTCTAACCTGCTCTATCACTTCAGGACTAATCCTCCAAAAGACTTCATTATTGTACTGTGAACCACAGCAAATGTTAAACATCTAGGAGCAGGACTGAAAGAAATGCACACAAGTACATAAAGTCACATTTTATGAGACTTAGACTATTAACTGCAATACCTTTAAAACTATCCCAAACTCCACCAATTTTATTTTCAGGTAATTTCTTGATGGAAAAAAATCTACATGGTGTGCAACATTATTAGGACTATATACTGCTGTCCCATAGAAACATGCAAAGCTGGGCCACAGAGGAAAGGAAACTGCACAAAAATGCAGTCTTTTAGTTTTTAGAAAACTTATCCTTTAACGATAGAGTAGCTTGTATATGCAGAGAAGAAAAGAAAGTTTTCGATCTTTTCTATGCTACATAACCTGATGACTGAGAGCAATGAGTCTTTTTTAATTTGCTATAAGAATAGGAATGATCTAGGTTTAAATAAGAGTGAAACTAGTATAAGACAACAAAATAATCTCATTGTGATTTTTTTTCCCCACTTGCGTAACTTAGACTATAGTTTCAATTTTGTATTTATTTTTTTTTCAAAACTGAAAGTTATTTAAGAAAGTCTGAACAACCAGGCTGAATCTTTTCAAAGGAGCAGAATGTGATATACATACACTCACACACACACACAGACACACATACACATGGACACACACAAATTATATTAACAGATATTGTTACTATGAGACAACAGTGCAGTGTATCATGCCTTCAAACAGTGTAGTCATGCTTTCTCAGATTCAGAGAAAACCATATCTGGCCAAGGTACAAAGACTTCAGTGCAAATATTCATCAGGTAAATATAACATTTTTAATACTATTGTTATTATTCCCCTAATAATTCCCCTAATACTTCTGGTTGGAATTTCCGTGTGCATAATGTTTCATATACAAGGGGAATGAAGATTCTGACTCTGGGGTCTGTTCATTTTGAGATGGTGTTCAGAAAGAATCCAGAGAATTTTATTTGAAGAGTCTCGTGAAATAAGATCTGCGAGGATGAAACAAGATAGCTAGGTTATATGGCACGCACATGCTTAAGTATATAGACCTTTTAAACAGAAATTTAATTTCAGGATGTTTCTGTAATCCTTTCAGTCAAAAGTATGTGCAATATACCTAAATACAAGCAGGATATTCCTCCAATCTGTGAACAAGGTCCCCATATTTCTAGAATATTTTTGCCATATTTTTCATGGTTAAAACAGCCACAGTACCAGGCAGCTAAGCTTCATCTTATATATTTGACAAAGACACTGTGAGCAGACAGGCAAAGGGGAAAATAATGGAAGCAAAGTTGTGATCCACTGTGAGCTGGCATAGGCTTTGGACTCAATTTCAATGCCGAACATCAGATTCAAAATACCACCTAACTCCAAAACTCAAACATACTAACGGTGGTTGCAGTAACATAGGAGATGCAAAGGTTCTGAGTTGAAAAAAATGCTGTCATATTTTTAAATTCGACATGACAGTTTCTTTTAGCTAGAGAAACTATTGAACACTTTCGTTTCTGTAATTTTTAATGTTGCTTTTCCAGCAAACACAGAGTTAAATTGACAGGACTTCATTTGTAATTCACAGAACAATAGATGACCCGAGTAAAACTGTGCTACTCTCCAGATGTTGTGCTCACTGAAACACCTGGGAGAGCCACAGGAGAGAAGCAAGAATGACCGCTACATTCACTAAAGCAGCAGCTGTATGTTCAGCAGGCATAACACATTGCCCTGCATTCACCACCTATCAGTTCTCTGAATTTATTAAACCCTTAACTTACCTATCATATAGCTATGGAAAAATTCCTCTTGGTTCTTCTTTCCCTCAAAGTAAAATACGGTGAAACCACATACTTGTAGCTTTTGGTGCTTGATTTAGTGCTTATCTGACTTCAGGTGGGAACCTAACTTCTTTTCTGTGTTCACACATTCAATTATCTCAGTGCTGTGCTTCTGTCAACCTCCAATTTTATCAGAGACGTAAGAAAAGTAACACATCCGTATTCCATCAAGAAATATTTGAAAACAGCCATGTTTTACATACCACAGAGTAGTAAAAGGGTATGAACTAGAGATGCATACATTCTTAGCAAACAACTTAAACAAGGTTGTAAAGTTCTATGTAAAACTTTCATTAAAATGAACAAATACATGGTGCCAACAGCAAGAAATTGTAATTCATGTCCCAATGTCATGTCCTCATGTTATGTACATTACACAAAATCTTTATGTTCAAATATTGATTCTGCTGTATTAAATGGGTTTATTCTTTAATAGAAAAGTTTTTAATGCACTGAAACATGCTAAATAGAAAGATAATTTAGAGATTTAGAGAGGCTAAGTGTAATGTTTCAAAAGTCAAGGTATAATGTTGCTTCATTTTTCCTATTTAGTGATGTCAGATGTAAAGAAGTCTTAAATATATATGGACTTATGCAAAGCTGAAAGTTGTTTGTTTGTTTGTTTCCCTTGTATTCTATGTAGTCCCTCAGGTATTAGACAATTTTCTGAAAGGTTCTTTTTATCAGAACTTTCTTAAAATCTCATGGATTGTTTGTTAAATGTTTTTGCAGTTAGATAGAGATACACAGTCTCACAATTTCACCTTGTAATAGCTTCATTAATAATGATCTCTGGTTTCAATTTTGTTTTGTTTACTTTTTAAAATTTGGCTATCACTACACATACTTAATTTATATATGATCAAGATTTTCTCATCTCTTCTCCTTTTTCCTAGAAACCACTCACATCACTCTGAGTTGTGCTGGATCCTTCAGCTGTCAAGAAACAAGCCTATTTCTTGATTCTCAAATATTCCTACTGCATCTTTTGTTACTCATGCACACTGTACAAAAGAATGGTAGAAATTGGCCCTGAGCACAGGAAATAAATCCAAGTCTGTCACAGCTAAATAACATTGGAGTGAATCATAGCATATTATCTTCTTCTCCACCAATACCTGTGGACTTCAGGATTCTTTCTGTTTACAGCTGGATGTGAAAAGGAAAATGAACCTATAGAAATTTAAAACTAGATAAGTGCCTGATATTTAGTCTATTCTCAGTGCAATTACCACTCCAGTTTTTGCCCAATTCAGGCATGTTCAAAGACTGTACTCTATTGAAATAGTCTCATTTAAATTAGTACTTTTCAATATAAGGTTGTTATAATCCAGCTTTTAGTTAGTGGTTTCTTTCTGTCCTGTTGAACAAGTTGCCACTAAAACAACAAAAACACCACAAAGACAATAATTACTGGGCTAAGCATTTCTTTTTTTCAAAAATCAAAGAAAAAATAATCAAGTTATAAGTTGATTCTGAATCCAGATAAAACTCTGTGAACAAACTAGAAGAAAATTGAGGGGAGGTTGCAGTTTCCATTTTAGCTTTTCAGAACAAATTCTTTCCTTTTTTTTTCTATAAACTTCTTTTATTTTGACATCTATACAAATTCAAAAATTCAAAAGGAGGTTGTTCCATGAAAACCAGAACTAAAGTGACATGGTTTCTAATAGAGTTGTGTATTTTGCCCCCTATATCCTCTAGTGTTAGCTTCTTCTAGTTTCTTTTGCCACCCTTACCGAGGAACACAGACGTGCTGTGGCTAGTCCACTGTCCACCATCTTCCATAATGTACAATTTGGTCTGCTACCATCTTCCATAATGTACAATTTGGTCTGCTCATACATGCAGCCTGATAGGAATACTGGCTACCAGGCAACGTATAAAAGCTGAGATCTGCTTCCTTGCCTTCAGTAGCAGCCCTGATTTTGGGAAAACATTCCGTTGCAGGATTATCATTCAGTTATCTTTGGCAAGCTGCAAATAAAGTTATAAATATGTGAAAAGAAAAATACTTTAAACCAGATGGTTGAGAAATCTCTACATTTGGGTGTCTCTGTTTCTTCTTTTCTCTGAACAAAGTGGATATTTTAAGAGCATAGACTAGCATAAAGACAGTTACATACTCCTGAGAAATTTTTGTGTGTGATAATGCTGCTAAGATTTTAGGTGATTTTAGAAGAGTTTCTACTATTCCCCTGAAAAATATAACATAGTTTTCATTTACAGAACCGTTTGTAGAAATATCCCCAGCAGAGGGAGTGGCTCATCTGTTTAAGATGAAGCCTGAAAGATTAAGAATTTTTTCCTTTTATTTCATACATGAAAAATAGTATATAATATAAAAAATATAAAAATATAAAAAATAGTATATAATAACATGCCTACATATTTATTAAAAAAAAAAAAAAAGCATTTTTGTTTTCTCCTATTAGTATGAGAGATCATGTATGTTTCTGGCCAGAGAAGTGACTAGAAAACAAGTCCCATTACAACAGTGAATTCCAGAAAATAGTCTTATATTTTCCTAGCTTTATACCACACTTTTTCTTTGCATTTAACTGCATACAAAATAGGCAAGTAATGCCTGAATACCATAATTTTTAGCTCACTTATCCTGATAGCATATAACAATTTAGAACCAGTTTTCAAGTACACACATAAGGAGGCAAATTGAAAATCACTGGAAAATTAAACCTCTAGGCCCAACTTTTCTGCGTATAGGTCAGCATTGACAGATGAGCTTTAGCAGACTTTTTCTGTTTTATACCTGATAAGTATTCAAGCCAGGAACTTTAAATATGATGCATCACATAAGTGAAAAAATAATTTTGAAGGGGAAAAAAAAATACTTTTTTTTTAATGCATAGGTTTCAGCAATATTAAAACTGATGTCAATAACACAACACATGATAATTTAGTTATTTAAAAGGACAAGGTATGACTGCTACAGTTGTTTTGTTTAGGCCAAAGAGCAATCCCCAGTAATTTTCATTCCCAAATTTCATGGACAGCATTTTCCCCTCATTTTTAACATCATAAGGGGGACTGAGTATTCTGATCATAGAAAACCCGCTTGGTAAATCAACAGCGTGGGACTTAATAACAGCATTCTGCTGTGCCCTGGGTGACACTTCTGATTACTGTGAACTAATGAGACAGGGCACACTAACTGAGGAGTTGTCCCACAAGGGAATCCAGGGATCTTGCCAGTGTAAAATACCTCTTGGGTGATGATTTGGGAATCTCCTTCTATGGCCAATTTCCCTTAGGGAAGCCAGAAAGAGCTTAAAGTTACATTAGAGGTAAAGATGGCTCGTTGTGCTCAGTTCACACAGCGCTTGGTTGCAGCTAATTTACCCTGAGCATCCTCAAGCCATTTTGGGACAGGAATATAGCTCTGGTCTCAGGTCTACAGTTCAAAAGGTTTCAAAGTCCATCATTCAGTCAATCGTATGATTTTCACAGTAACCACCTGCTTTTACAGACACTCAACTCTTCAGCCATCTGGAGAAATACTTAGATATATCCTTAGAAAAAGAATATTCATGTCCACTATATTCACTGTTACTCACTTAATCCACAACATACATTGGATTTACTTCACATGTATACCATGACATCATGTCCCATGTACTGCTAACCTGAGTTGGGAGTTTGATTTATCTGTGTGGGACTATAAAATCTCCCTGGTAGTACTGCCTCAAAAAACACTAAGGTCACACATTCCATTAAATCATTATAGGTTAACTCAGCATAAGGTTTAAAATCACAGGCCATACACTGCCAAGACACATATGGGACAGAGTAAGTATTAGCAAACACAGATATTCTTTATACGGCCATAATGAAAACTAGTTTGGATTTCCAAACCTGGTCACTCAGTCCACTGTACTAGCAAAATCATATTTATTCACAAATTTTTTAGTGGGTTTCTCTTTTGGTTTTCTAATGTAAATAGAATTGAATTTTGTGGGTGCAGCTTGATACAACTTCTTAAAATAATCTTTAAAAAAATATATATATATTAAAAACATGTCTTTCTAAAACAGCTGTGCTAAGGTTCTAATATTTTACCCATGATGGACATATATATATATATATATTTAAGAGTTTTCAGAAAAACAAACAAACAAACAAAAACAATCAAACAAAAAACCCTGACTTTTATCTACTTACAACTTTATCTACTTATCTACTACTTTAAAAAATAAAAAGAAGTTTCTTACTGGGGAAACCATTTCTGTGATAGTATTAGCTGCTTTTTCTTAGTATCCCTGTGGGATTGCCATGGCTACAATAGGACCCTTATATACATCAGGAAGCATGTAAAATGCACTGTGGTTGGAAAGGAAAACATTGACATGGAAACACTGAAGACATTAAGAGTCAGCTCCTGGACTATAGCTGAGGAACATGAGATCAAAAAAAAGGAAACTCTCGGCAATAACATTTGCATTTCTATGGACCTGGGGCCACTCCATGTATCTAGCTTTCCGACAGAAAGCAGTAAATGTTCATAGCACTTGCAAAAAGACTTTCTTAGCCTATCAAAAATATTGCATATTTCTGTACTTTAGAGAAACTTGAGCCATGTTCCTCCTCACCTTTTCACAAAGGACAGGTACAGTAGGGACGGGACAGGTTGCAAGAACCTCTATGCTCCAAAGAGAATTGTAGGACAGAATCTAGAGAAGGGCACTGTCATGCTTATGGTTTGTGAAACAAGGGGGAAAAAAAATTACCTCTCTCTACATATTAGATACCCTATGTTCTCAAAAGATACCCTGGGCAGGAATGTGAGCTCCATGCAGTCTATCATATAAAGATGCAATTACATTAAAACAATCTATATGCACCTTTCCAAATTTGAAAAATTAAGGAAAATTCTACTAAAAAAATAAGAAGTACAATGTTGTCATTTATTTATTCTAAAACCTGAGCTGATACTTCAGCTTCAGTGTCCTAGAGAATACATTTTTTTCCTTTCAGACTTATCAGAGTTTATGTTTCTTCTCCCAGCTTCATGAGGATACTCTCATTCCTCGTGACCTTAATAAGAGAAGGAGTGAAAATTTTTTGCTTGATACTCGTCATTCTGAGTTACAGAAGAGAGAAGACGAAAGTATCAGCCTCTTCATTACATAACTTATGAACAAAAGCCAGTGTTTTCAAAAATGGTAAAAAGTATCTGCAACATGGTCTTTGTTTGTCTCAGTAGTAACAGTAGAAATTTTGTACTACAATAAGCACTAGAAGCTCTTAGTTTGCTCTGGCAACACTGACCAAATACAGCTCTGAGCTGGCAACGCTGATACCACAGACAACCATCTTTAAAGGCAAAGACTTTGAAAATAAAAGCATTATAGAGGTTTTCATGTGGGGTCACATTACTGGATATCAGAAGAATTTTTCCATGATGAATGGTCATGGTATCTTCTGGCAAGAATACATCTCTGGCCCCAAATACACAATCTGGTCATATCAGTCAGAAAGAGAAGACATTTCAGCAAGAAACAGGCAGGTGTGCAGTCCTTTATCACACACCCTGCCCAACATTCATCACCATCCTGTGAATCAGCCATTATGTTCTATCAGTCTGGTTGTGTTCTTAAGGGAACACTAGGGAAAAGGCAGATATTTTCAGACAGACTTTCAAAATTCTCAGCAGACACACAGCCAAGCTGCTGGGCAGCTATATCAGTACAGCAGTTCTGCATTGAAAATAAGGATGAAAACCCTATGAATGGCGTCTATAGAGACCTATAATATTGAAAACATTGAGTGATGTCAGTCTTGACACTGCTGCTCATCACGGATTTTGGACAGCCAGGCTTACAATGTTTAGAAAAGAACTTGAAAATTCCCATTGTTTCAGTGCAGCCATTGAAACAGAGATATCATTCCCAGCAGGTGAAAATTTGGCAGTCATTTTATATGTTTGCTGAGAGAGATCACTTAAGACTGTGAGGAGTACAGCAGTAATCAGCATGATGTAGTACATTTGTCAAGTTTCACAAAGACTCCAGGAGATGGACATACTCCTCTCCAGAGGTTCTGCTGTGGGAGTCCAAATCTGCAATCACCATTTTGTTGCCATTCTCTCCAAACTCACTGCTCATCCTTACAAGCATTATTTGTCTGTTCAGAAACATTTCCAAAAGCCTGCAGGACTCTTCTGCACCCAAACACAGCAGTATGAGATCCTGTAGATGGCCTGCTAAGCAATAATGCAGGCAGAAAGTTTATGGAAGACACAGAACTTAGAACCCTTAGAAAGGTCACTGTGTCTGAGCATTGCAGATATATAGGTACCACATGTTCTCTTGCTCTCAAATGAGAGCTTTTGAACCACATTGTTTAAGATTTTGGAATCAGAGGACAAGACAGAAGACTGTCAACTTGTTTTTCTCATACTATTTATGGCTTAGGCCTAGATCTATAGCTGCCATCGCAAGCAGATCATATCAATAACTTCTAAAAATTCCTCAGGACTTCTTATCCTCAAGCAAAACTCAAAACTACATATTTCGTTGATTTTATTTCCTACCCTAGGCATCAGAGTGTTTTGTCTCTATTACCAGACTCTTGCTGAACAAGCTTATGTAATCAGCAAAACTAAAGTTTCTACCTAGAGTCCAAAAATAGCTGTTTTCACCAGCTCTGAACATTCAGAATCCCAAATATGAAACTGTCTTTGCAGAGGAAAGGTCAGAATGCACAAAAGGAACTTGCAACCATAGAGAGTTCTTCCAGTTCCATAATGACTTTCCCAAGCAGAACAACTTAAAGTCAAAATTTACAGCCAAAAGAAAGGCAGACTAGACTTCATTACCAATTACAATACCTTTGATGACTCCATAGCAGTCACAGATAAAATCAGGTTAGGGAAAACAAGCTCTGGTCTTTTGAACTGGAAAGTGCATAACAATTACTTACTAAACAATTAAAAATTATTAATTATACCACTGGATGTAGGCCTTGCAAGGCCTAAAGAATATGTGCTGCTTGCACTTGCATATGCTCATTAATCATAGTCTGTTACTGTAATTTTAATGAAAGTTTATCTTATTTTCTTTGTGTAATCCAATTACTTTTTTTTTTGTTTGTTTTTTTAACCATCGTCAGGGATCTCTTTGTCTCCAGCATCCTGCCAGTCAGACCCCTTTAGATGTGAACAATTCAATTCATTATCATTAAGTTTCTACTTTTAATCCCACTTCTGGGGGAACCATTGAAAGAAAATCCAGGAACAGAAGTCCTTGCACAGCAGGGGGAATGAAATATGTTCTGAACACCTGAGCAATTACGTGCAACAGTTCTCCAGAATGGTACTCTAATGTCTTTCTAAACTTGTACCACATTAACAATTACATCATCTGTCATTTCTGCTTTAGTATTAAATTAATTGTAGATTGACTTTAGGATTGAGAAAAAAAAAAAAAACTGCTGAAGTGTATCTAAGCATTTTGTGTTTGTTTATGTTTTAATTGGCACATTGCACCTGTCCAAATTATTTCTGTGATGCAGAAAGATGCCATTACTACAATCCCAGTTGATTATGACAGCCCCTTATAGTAAAGACAGGAAAAATCAACCTACCAGATTATTGGATTTAGTGAGCAAGATATTTCTAACACCAGCAGATGTTTTCCTGAGACATACGTATAACGGAGACATACATATACTGAGAATAAGAAGACAAGTAAACAAACAACAGCATGTTAGTTTTAGCAAGAAAATGAGGATGGTGAAGAGTTAATTATAATGGCAAGAATTTAAAAACATAAATAAAAATATTATTTTAAATTAATTTTAGTAAATCAGAGTTAGAAGGCTACCACAGTTTCCCAGAACTATCAGAGTACACGAGGTAATTGAGAAACATAAGAGCATGGCCAAGGTTTCCTTATGAACAAAGATAAAGGAAGAAAATACAAGCAGTAAACATCAGCTTTGTAGGCTCACGTTCTGGAATCAGAAAAACAACAAAGTGGTGCAACACCAAGATATGATCTGCTGTTATGCCTTGATGATGCTGCCACAACATTTCTGGTGCTGTCACTTGGCAGCAGCTTAGGTATATCAGTATTGTGCAGCACAGCCCAGGTGCTTATTCACACAGACAAGATGGCTGTAGACAAGTGTCTATCACACAGTGGTACAGCAAAGGCCTTACAAATAGAACAAGTTGAAGACTACAGCTAGTTGAAACATCATGCTGACTTTTTTTTTCTTGTGCTGACGCATCTTTTCCATCAGTGCTTTTTTTTTTTTTTTTTTTTTTTTGGTGAGATACAACCACAAGTTCTGTGGGAACTGACAGATGTAGTTGGTAAGCCCAAGTCCATTATATCTGAGGAGCTGTGGTAGTGCAGTGAAGTTCTTGCTGACTGGAAGAGGGGAAACATAACCCCCCTTTTTAAAAAGGGAAAAAAGGAAGACCCTGGGAACTGCAAGCCACTGAGTCTCACCTCTGTGCCCAGCAAGATCATGGAGCAGATCTTCCTGGAAACTATGCTAAGGCACATGGAAAATAAGGGGGTGACGTGACAACCAACATGGCTTCACTAAAGGCAGTTCATGCCTGACAAATCTGGCGGCCTTCTACAATGGGGTTATAGCACTGGTGGACAGGGGAGATCAGTACAAGTATACAACATGTACAGGTGGAGATCAGTAAAGAGTGGTGTTCCTTAGAAGTCAGTATTGGGACTGGTGCTGTTTCACATCTTTGTCAGTGACATGGACAGTGGGAACAAGTACAGCCCCAGCAAGTTTGCCAGTTACACCAATCTGTGTAGTGCGGTTGACACGCTGGAGGGAAGGGATACCATCCAGAGAGACCTGGCTTGAGAGGTGGCTCTGAGCAAAGCTCATGAGGTTCAGCAAGGCCAAGTACAAGGTCCTGTGTCCTTGGGACAGAGAAACCCCAAGCACTAATACAGATTGGGCAGAGAATGGATTCAGAGCAGCTCTGAGGAGAACCCAAGGGTGTTGGTTGATGAGAAGTTCAACATGAGACAGCAATGTGTGCTTGCAGCCCAGAAAGCTAACTCTATACTGGGATGCATCAAAAGAAGTGTGGTCAGCAAGTCAGGGGAGGTGATTCTGCCTCTCTACTCTGCTCTCGTAAGATCCCACCTGGAGTACTGTATTCAGCACAAGAATGACAAGGACATATTAGAACAAGTCCAGAGGAGGGCCACAAAGTTGATCAGAGGGCTGGAGAATCTCTACTATGAAGACAGTCTGAGGTTGCTCAGCCTGGAGAAGAGAAGGCTCCAGGGAGATCTCACTGCAGCTTTCCAGTACCTAAAGAGGGCCCACAGGAAAGCTGGGGAGGGACTCTTTGTCAGAGAGTGTAGGGATAGGACAAGGAATAATAATTTTAATCTAAAAAAGGGTAGGTTTAGATTAGATATTAGAAAGAAATTCTTTACTGAGTGGTGAGACGTTGGAAAAGGTTGTCCAGAGAAGTTGTGGATTCCCCATCCCTGGAAGTCTTCAAGGCTTGCATGGGGGCTTTGAGCAACCTAGTGGACACCTGGAAGGTGTCCTTGCCTATGGCAGAGGAGCTGGAATTAGTTGATCTTTATCCCTTCCAACCTGAACCATTCTATGATTCTGTGGTTTTCACACTTTCTGCATGTTTTCTGCTAAAAATAAAGTTATATTATATTAAAAGATCAATGGGACAAAAATACTTGGAATACTTGAATAAATCTAGACAGAAGATAACTAAGGCAAAGTGAAACAACCTGTCTTCTACGACCTTATGGTAGACATAACCAACTCCAAAAACAAGATATTGGCAGCCTGGTGTTCAGGAAGTTTTGGGAACTGGGAGGTGGTCTACTGCAGAAGTTCTGGTGGATTCATCTTCTTGATGCTCAGCTTTTTCATAAGTCTGCAGAGTTTGCAAGTTCCTTATTTTTGTCACCCGTTGTATTTTTTCCAGTTCTTTATTCAAATCTTGTGCACTTGAATAGGCAATTGTTTTCCTACCTTATTTGCAATATGCTCTTCTTTTTCTTATTAAATATACTTCACTCATCTTTTCTTATCTCCATCTTATGTCAGGGAGGCTCAAATCAAACAATAGTACACCTCATTACTGTTCAAAATTCAGTCAGAGGTAGCTTGTGCCAGTGGTTGTTCATACCAACTATAGGCTATTTGGTGTATAGCTGAGGGGAAGACAAATAGGCAGGTGGATCCCTTGACATACATTAAAGTACTATAGAAGGTTTATAATTTGCCAACACTTCTTTGTAGTAGAAAGCCACCAAATTATGTCTGCCTTCCTCCTCTGTGGTAATGCACTGGACTCTTCAGTGCACTGTGGGAGAGACCATATATCTGAACCAAAAGTGGCCAGGAAATAATGCAGGCTTCCTTCTGTCTCTGCCATTCTCATTTCTGATTCCTTATCATGTGTTCCTTTGTTACCTTTCTGAGCAGTTGAGGGCAAACAGATAGTACACACAGGCAGGAGGTTAGCAAAGAAACTTTTAACATGAGCTCTGGAAAGCAAAAATACAACCTGGGGTCCCTGCTGAAAGATCAGCAGCAGAGACTGCAAGATGATACTGGAAGATAGGACATTAGAGTTTTTCCATTTCCAACTGGGGAAAAGAGGAAGGAGTTCCTAAAGTGATGGACTGGCTTGCAGGCCTGTCTTTGGACTCAAGTTTCTTGGTGCATCTGACCAATTCTTTTCCTCCGTGAAGTATAACACTGTTAGTGCTTTCCTGTTAGTTGTCTGTACAAGCTGTTAGCTCCATCGCTATGTTGACAAACCCAGCTCTAGGTCCCTTCCATCTCTAATGTCACTGGCTCAATTTACAAGTAACACTTCATAGTTATAAGCACTTTCTTCTGTAACTGTGGCCTGCTTGACCTCTTTCTTTTTCTTTGGGAAGTGAAGGACACTTCAGTGTTGTTTTTTTTCTTAAAAATCTGATGAAGATAACATTTTTTTATTGTCAACTAATAACTCTAATTTAGGGACTTACTCATCAAAATAACGCATGAATCAGGACTATTTTTTTTTTTAATCCTGCCCTGCCATTCCTTCCCTTTGCATAGTACAAACTCTTTTGTGTTTCACTGTGTATAAAAAAAAAAAAAAAAAATCAGTAGGAGATTTCTCTTCAGGAAGGATTGTGTATGACATGCAAATCACAGGTCATAGTGAGCAGACAGAAAAAGAATGAATTGGTGACTAAAACCTGTTAAGAAACAAGCCTTTGTGAAATATATATGTTTTAGCAGGCATAATAGGCATTTTAGTAAAATAAGCATTTTGGCAAAATAAGACTTCTGTTCATTATGGGAAACATTTTAGGAAATGAGATGTTATAGGATCCGCACAAACAACTCCACAAATCAACCACACCTACTGACCCAAAGACTTCTATACTAGAGTGAGGCTAAATGAAACAGGCTACTCAAGGAATTTCTCCATGAACATGGTATTTCCATAACGATAAACAAGCCAAGGCAAAACAAAGTTGGTCGTTTTATCCTCAGATGCAGTTATATGAAACTGGAAAAAAAAATGCTGTTCCAACTACCGTGAAATAAATGGTAAGCAGCAATGTAAAAATACTTTGTTTTTATCATAGCTTTTCTGTTGAAGAAACAAAAGGAAAAAAAAAAAAAGTGGTGGGAGGAGGAATCAAGATGTGTTTATTTGAACAGTTCCTCTCAGCTCCCTGATCAACCTAGTAGTAACCTATTTCTTTCAGATCTATGGTTTTTAAAAGGTGAATTTTATATTTCTTTTTAACTTTTGAAGATAAGTTTGTATTTGCATTTCTCTGTTTAAGTAAAATCCTCTCCTTCTTTTCTATTCAGAAACACATCTTGTCCAAGTCCTCCAAGTACATATTCAAGTATACATAGCTTAAAAAAAGAAACCTCCTCTCCCCTATAAACCTGAAGCTTACTGCTACTGGATATTTTACATTTCAAAAGTGTATGGGAGTTAAATTGCAATTAGGCAACTTCATATGAAAAGAGGTTTGTCAAGGGCTCTGGAAGCTGTAAGTAAAAACGGGCAACAGTTACTACACATTTCGTTCTCTTTTGCTCTCTTAAGTTCTGTTCCTAGATAGTATTGGATGAGGCTTAGTGAAGTGAATGGACAACAGAGCTGATCCAAATGAACTGCTGTTGCACCAGAATCTCAAAACAAACAAACAAAAAAAAATACACAAAAAACAGTTGCAGTAAACATTGAGTGCAAGTAGTGAGCAGATTTAATGCATTTTTCCTGTTAGTGAAAGATTCTGAAACAGAGAGTCTTTTTTCTCTCTATTCTTAGAAGTGTATTCAATGTGATCTTTCAGATTCTGATATTGTAAGGCAAAATGGTTTAACTCCCACTGGAAATTTAAAATAAATAAATAAATAAATAAGAAATGAGTGACTGTATTGGTTTCGTTTAAGTGAGAGGACCATTAAAAAAGAAAAAAAATAATTAAAAGGAAAAGAAGGAAGGTAATGTAGTGTATCTTAATATCAACAATTTTATGGCCTCACTGGAAGACAACCACAGTTGTCTGAGTGTCCAGATGCTTTATTTATATTCTTGAAGAATTTTGTTAATTCTTTTTAATTTTATCCTTAAATGTTTTAAACCCAAGGAATTTATTATTGGTTTTGAAATTTGTTAAAATATCTTAATTACTGTAATATTTTACTTTGAGCTATGCTTTCAAAAATAATTCTATTTTAATATGTTTGTGGGGGAAGAAATAAAAATAAATCAAGATGTGGAAAAAAAAAAAAGTTGCATTCATGAACCTTTGCAAATGGTGTATCTTAGCCAGTATGATCTTTAGGTTTCCCAGACTCCTTAATATACATGATTTTCTGCGGTGCTTTACAGAAACAGCCAATCTTGCAGTATTTGAAGACAGCATCAAGCCAGTACAGATGCCCAGATGTGTTGTAATCTTGGCTGGGTTTAATGGGATTTCAGTACAGCTCTTGACCTCACTGAGATCAGGTCAGGGAAGGCCAGGTAAAAACAAAAGAGGAGCCCTGCATAAAGAGAAATGAAATGGTCTATTTATGAAGGTAATTGCATGAAACCAGGGGTAGGAAGTAGCTGAGTGAAGTATGGCATGGCTTAATACAGAACATGTGTGTATGAGGAAAGGTACAAGTAGGGGTACAAAAAGGCATTGAAATTGCTTGAAAAATATCAACAAAGTAGTCGATAAAGAACTGCCTGCCTGTTAGAACTTTCCCAAAGACTTTGAGAAAGGTCCTGTTACTAAAGACAATGAATAATGTTGCAGCAAATAGCAACACTGATAAGAACAGGTGGAAAAAACAGCTAGTTTCATGGTGGGAAAAGAGTGAAATCAAGATGTATCTCCTCAATCAAGAAGTCCCTCCTAAAGATCAGCATTGCTCATTCATGTTATAATGAACTAGGAAATGACAAACATGATACCACAAAGTTATTTTAGATTTATCCTCACAATGATCTCTGAACTTTAATATTCAAAACAAGTTAATCTAGTAGAGTGATCTGGAACAATGAACGAGAAAATGGAAATCAACCTTAATGAGTACGATATAATATACATTACAGAAAAGAAAAAAAAAAAAAAAGAAGTAACAACTCTTATGTTAATGCATTCTTAATTAATTGTATCAGGACAAGAAAAGATGTGTTTTAGTTTGAATAGCTCAAGAAAATCTTAGCCCAGGGGTCAGTAATGGTTACATTACTCAACAAAGTGCTTGCTTGGAATGGAAATGGAATGGAATGGAACGGAAAAATACTGAAAATTTACTAACAAAATGAAACTAACTGTTTCAGTATTTTCTGAAGAGACAGCCTTCACTGATAGCAGTGTTCAACCTAATCACACATGAAAGTAAAGATCTAGCAGAATTAGAGGCCTAAAAAGTTTCGTATTGTTTCTTTAGATATATGAACTGTAGGGGGAAAAAAAAGCAAAACAAACAAACAAACAAACAAAAAAACACAGGCCAGAGTGAACTTCAGGGCCTTAATCTGAAAGACAGGTGGAGTGTTATTTGATCTGCAGGAAAAGTGGTAGAAAAATGAAACGTGCTGAAAACTAAAACAGAATAAGAACTCATACAAAGATGAAGTATTCACAGAAAATTTTCAGCTCCCAGAAAGGGACATCCCGAACCACTGGCTGATGTACAGGAAGGAGTAAAGGAGTATCTTTAAAAATATATATATTTTATTTATATATATATAAATCAGCCTTCATTTAAAAACAAATTTAATCAGAGTAAGTATAAAAGAAATGAATACACTTAAATATAGAAATAGATACATAGCCATCCACAGCCAGTTATTGGAGTGGGAAGCAGTGTATACTACAGAGGAGGTGAGAACCTGCTGAATTAATTGCTAAAGAGATAAGATTTCATAGTATTTCAGTCTACTTAGAGGAACTTAACACAGACAAAAATATGACTAAAACCTAACAAGTAGTGGCAGATTTGTGTTTTAAGGGAAAGATCTGAGGGCAGCAGAAAACAAATGGAGATTTCAAAGAAAACAGGTGGCATGAGTACAAAAACACAAAGAAACATGTTCTTAGAACATAAAGCACTAATGTGTTTATAAACCTTTGATTTTTTATTTTTTTTTTTGATTTTGTATTTTTTTAACAATAAGAACCACACATAAGAAACTGTTCTGGAGAGCAGAAGGGACAAATGTTACACAATCTACCATAGGCTGCTTTAAGGTAGAGGATAAAATGGACGATATTCAGGACTTTCTTAAAGCAGGAAATACAAGCTGACCTCTTAAATGTAAAGAAGAAACAAAAAGGAATAAATATCTCAAAAAACAATAAGACATGCAGAAGACTAATCACAATACAAGCTGAGTCAGTAAGACACAAGAGCAGAATGTAAAATAAGAAGTCGGAGGCCCAAAAGAAAGAAGATACTAAAAGAAAAGAAAATTATGGCCTTGGAAAATTCCCAGGATCTCTGACAAACACAGTACAGTGTAACAGCTTCACCCAGCTCACCATTTGGGTAAGCAGCAGCTAAAAAATCTTTCTTTTTTCAAAGGGATGGGATGAATTTCCACATATTATGGAAAATAGTAAATGGAAACAATAGAAAAGTAAAGATTTTTTTTTTCAAATTCATGATGAATTATGAATTATGGAGGTGAGAGAAATTATGGAGGTGAGAGAAAACAAATAATAGAAATTTGAGATCTGTTGGGCATCAAATATGAAAGTTTGAGGGCTAGAATGCATGAGTCTATATAAGAATGACATGTTAAAAATACCAGAAGGAAACCTGGATCTTAATCAGATTTTGTGCTGTAAAGAAACATTGCCATTTTTATTCAATGCAATGTGTTGACGTTGATAATTTTAAAGTATTTATAAAAATATTATAAAGTTCATAATGTCAGAGGCAGAATTACTTCCTCAAAACCAAAATAATAATATAATAATGGAACAGGTTAGCCAATGCATAGCATTGTTAAACTCATTAAAGGGTTCAAAGAACCCACAAGAGGAAAGATAGTTACATAAGCAACAGAAAGATAGAACTGTTCTACCAATAATAATAATAGTAATAGTAATAGTAATAATAATAAATTAAAAAATACCATGAACTTAGGAAAAATGCCAAGCACAGATGACTTGGTCTTCAGGATATATGAACAGGGAAGGGATATCTAATAAATTGACAAAATATATGTTTTATGGCTATGATATGGCTATGTCTTAAAAGACATACAACTGGATATAGAACACACTGTGATTGCACTCAAGTAAGAAGTTATTTAGCAGAAAAACAAGCAGTAGCTGTTCTGCTTGTCCCCAGCCAAGGTCACCTCCCTCCTTTTTTTGATTTTTTTAGGATTCTTCATGATGTTTGGGAGAGAGATCAGAAACAGAACTCCCAAATCTTCTTCATGTTCTAGAACTGCACAAGACAAAGCAGACAAAAATGTAATAATGTTTTTAGAAGAAACAGATCTGAATCCAGCCTAGATAGGATACATGTTTACAACCCATACATGTTAAACTGATGTGTTTCTGTGACACTGTATAGACTGAAATCTTGAGGTGGATCCTACCTACATAATTTCTGAAAGGCAGCTCCCAAAAGAGACCAAAAAACTTCCAAAACTTTTATTAACAATGCTTAATAATAATCTTTATAATAATTGTAAGAAACATTCTTTGAGTGTAATTAAAGCACCTGGGGAAGACAGAATTAAAATTGAAATTATTTCTACAATCAGCTGTCTCCCTGCCCATTGTGTCTTTCTTCTAGGTAGGCAATTCAGAGGCTTTCTGAGTTCCAGCAACCTCTGCCTTCGTCCCCTCTGGGCCCTTATTCATTATTGTCAACCCCTCAAAAGCCTGCCTGTTTGGTCCTTGCTCTTTCCTGTGGTCTCTCAATGACTCTGTAGGAGCTGAACACTCCCAGGTTTATGCTATTTCCACCACACCCTGAAGTCTCCAAACCTTTCTGCCTCAACATCCTCATTTGTTCTGTAAGGGAAGAAACAATGTCTCCCTCCCTCCCGGGGTTACACGGGGTTACACTTAACAGAGGTGTTTAAAGGACTGTAACAGAAATGGGAAACAAAATGTGAGGAAAGACTGCTCATCCCAGAATGGTGGAAGACTGTTCTGTGGTTACCTCAACATCCATAGCTGTGATCACCAGTCTGACTTCTTAGTCATCTGGTTAACATTCAGAGCAAGAAATCAAAAATAAAAAATATTCGTGGAGATTACATAGCATACTGCTGTGTTAGCCCTAAGGGTGAAGGTGTTGTGCATATATTTCATAAAATAGCTAAGAGAAAGGGATGAAAGTCCAACAGATAAGAAAAAGATAAGAAAATACTACAATGTGCTACCATGACTATGGTAGGAAGTAGAATTCAAAATAAAGCTTCTCATTTTCAGAAAAGAAAAAAAAAATCAAAAGAATCCCGAAAGGACAGAGAATCTTACACAAAACAAGTGGCTCTGAAAATTTACAATTCTAGCTTGTACAGGTAAATTCTGAACTAGTGAATGAAGCATCCATTCACTTTCCTTTATAGATTCAAGTTAACCAGAAAAACTAGGCATGGCTGACTTCTTTTGTTTCTGCTGCTTAATCCAGAAAGAGAAGTGAGGCAGGTTTTTCATTAAAACAAGTATATAAATAAATAAATAATGAATTAATTAATTAATTAATGCAAATGATGTAATAAACCATGCTTTTAAAGAATGGGTAGGGCTGAACATTTGTTGGAGGAGGAGAATAGTTATTATTTTTATTTATTTATTTATTTATTTTTAATGGTAGACATATGTTAACCAGCAACTTAAAGGCTTGCCACACTCTTCTCACAAACCTCCTCTAGAAAGATAAGAAGGGTAGCCTCACTAAACTCATACTGTGCAGTCTTCTATGGTAGTGTTTATATGTTTGTGTGTGTTTGGTAGGGTGTTTTGGAATGTCCTTCTCAATGACTTATATCTCCCAGCTCTCCTGACAAATATTGTAAATTGTGATGCGAAACTTCATCCAAAGGTATAGACTGAAAGAGTCTGAAAATTATATGAGGACAATGTTTTTGTATTTGTATGTTTGGAAAGAAATAAGTACGGTCTAAAAAAATAAATAAAAAATAATAACTTTTTTTTAGTTAAATCAATACTCTAAAACATAACAGTTGTTGCAAAATTGATCACATTCCATGCTTTTCTGAGAAAGAAACCAGATAACTGAATGATATTTGTCCTAAACTAAACAGAATTTATGTTGAAATGTTCTCTCAAAATATTTTATGAGGATTTTCAAATAAACTTAGCTGGGCAAGGAAGGGAAGCACAAGAAGGGGAGTCTTTCCTCCTTACATGAACAAAAGCTTTTATAAAATATTCCACAGATAATACATCAGTTATCTTCAGCTACATTCAAAAAACATTTTATGCTGATGTTGCTGGGAGAGCAGCTCCAGTTTGGGCAAGTGTTTGGATTTCTTCCTCTTTTGAATGTTAGTGACTAGGACAGTAGCCATGGTGGTGCTTATTACCATAACTCTTTATATAGGTATGAATATTAATAGAATCATAGAATATCTGAGTTGGAAGGGACCCACCAGGATCATTGAGTCCAACTCCTGGGATATTCCGCTTAATGAAGTTTACTTTTGCAGAATGATAAACTGACACCCTCATTATTAGCAAAGCAGATTATGAATTGCTCCACTGTGTGAGAAAGTGTCCACAAGTTTGACAGCAACATTGCATGTGGAAGTGACAGATACTGATAATGAAGAAGCTGTTACATTAGAGAAGACTACAGCAATAAGGCAGAGGAAGGACAGCTGCACAGATGTTTGGATTCCCCAGTTCCAGATTCTAGACTTTCTTAAAACAAGTACCAGGCCCTCACTTGAGCCAGCGAGCCTCATTACAGAACAAAATGCCCAAGTAATGGGTAGGAGCTGGTCCATAATTATTTTAATAAAACACACATATATTATAATGTCTCACATATTCTTTAAGCCTATTACTTTTGCACCAGACAAACACTGATTTAATTTCATTTCAGTTTGTTAATTAGTACTTTTCAGGAATAAGGTTGGACAGTTAAAATGATTTCTTCCTCTGTAGACTTTCCTACCCTCAGTAATAATTAAAATCCAAAGGCTAGGTTTTGAAACTCTTCCAAGGGACACTTTGCCATCATCTCTCTGGAAATGTCAAGAGTGCACAAAGGTAATTCTTCAAAGAACATCAGAAAAAATGCAAGCTCAGGATCATGTCAATAAGAATCTAAATTACTTCTTTATTTAAATTACCATAGAATCATAGAATCATAGAATATCCCAAGTTGGAAGGGACCCATAAGGATCATCAAGTCCAACTCCTGACACTGCACAGGTCTACCCAAAAGTTTAGACCATGTGACTAAGTGCACAGTCCAATTGCTTTTTAATTCAGACAGGGTTGGTGCAGTGACTACTTCACTGGGGAGCCTGTTCCACTGTGCGACCACCCTCTTGGTGAAGAACCTTTTCCTGATGTCCAGCCTAAACTTCCCCTGCCTCAGCTTAACACCATTCCCGCGGGTCCTATCACTAGTGTTTACAATGAATAGGTCACCTGCCTCTCCACTCCCTCTCGTGAGGAAGTTGTAGACTGCGATGAGGTCCCACCTCAGCCTCCTCTTCTCCAGGCTGAACAGGCCCAGTGACCTCAGCCACTCCTCATATGTCTTCCCCTCTAGGCCCTTCACCATCTTCGTAGCCCTCCTCTGGACACTCTCCAACAGTTTCATGTCCTTCTTGTACTGTGGTGCCCAGAACTGCACACAGTACTCGAGGTGAGGCCGCACCAGCGCAGAGTAGAGCGGGACAATCACTTCCCTCGACCGACTAGCAATGCCGTGCTTGATGCATCCCAGGATACAGTTGGCCTTCCTGGCCGCCAGGGCACACTGCTGGCTCATATTCAACTTGCTGTCAACCACAACCCCCAGATCCCTCTCTGCGGGGCTGCTCTCCAGCGTCTCGTCACCCAGTCTGTACGTATAGCCAGGGTTTGCCCCGTCCCAGGTGCAGGACCCGGCACTTGCTTTTGTTACACTTCATGTGTTTGGTGATCGCCCAACTCTCCAATCTGCCCAGATCTCTCTGCAAGGCCTTTCCACCCTCATCCGAGTCCACAACTCCTTCAAGTTTGGTGTCGTTGGCAAATTTGCTCAAAACACCTTCTAGTCCTACATCCAAATCATTTATAAAAACATTGAAGAGGACTGGCCCTAAAATGGAGCCTTGAGGGACCCCACTAGTGACCATCCGCCAGCCAGATGTGGCCCCATTTACCACAACCCTTTGAGCCCTGCTCGTCAGCCAATTGCTCACCCATCGTATGATGGTTTTGTTAAGTTGTATGCTGGACATTTTGTCCAGTAGGATCCTATGGGAGACCATGTCAAAAGCTTTGCTGAAGTCCAAACAGATCACATCAGCTGGTTTCCCTTGGTCAATTAGATGGGTGATCTTATCATAAAAGGAAATCAAATTTGTTAGGCAGGACCTACCCCTCACAAACCCATGTTGGCTGGGACCAATGACTACATTGTCCCCCAGGTGCGCCTCAATAACTTCAAGGATCATCCTCTCCATAATTTTACCAGGCACTGATGTGAGACTGACAGGCCTGTAATTGCTAGGGTCTTCTTTCTTACCCTTCTTGAAAATTGGCACAACATTTGCCAGCTTCCAGTCCAATGGGACCTCTCCAGATTCCCAAGATCGTTGAAAAATAATTGAGAGAGGTCCCGCGATGACATCAGCCAGCTCTTTAAGCACCCTGGGATGAATCCCATCCGGACCCATGGACTTGTATGGATCCAGGTGGAGCAGCAAATCCCACACACGTTCAGGGTCGGTTGGGAGTTTGTCATTTCCACTGTCATGGTCCTCCAGCCCAGGGCACCCTGGGTCCCGAAGCCCATCATCAGTGTTGAAGACAGAGGCGAAGAAGGCATTAAATGTCTCTGCTTTGCCTATGTCATTGTCTGTGAGGAGACCCTCCCCATCTAGTAGCAGACCTATGGTTTTTTTGGTCCTCCTTTTACTGTTCACCTTTCTAAAAAAAAAAACAAAAACAAAACAAAAAAAAAAACACTTTTTATTGTCTCCCACAGACCTGGCCAGCTTCAACTCTAATTGGGCTTTGACCACACAAATTTTCTCCCTACAAACAAGAACAGCATCCCTGTATTCTTTCCTCGTTGCCTGACCCTCTTTCCAGCAGCCGTACACTTTCTTTTTTCACCTAAGTTCCAGTAGAAGTTCCCTGGTCAGCCAGGCCGGCCTTCTGCCCCCCTTGCCTGCCTTCCAATATTTTGGAATCGCATGATCTTGTGCTTTTAGGAGGCAGTGTTTAAAGATTGACAGCACTGGTGGACGCCAATGCCTTCAAAAGCAGTTTCCCAGGGGACCTTGCTGACTAGTTCCCTGAGCAGCCTGAAGTCTGTTTTCCCCATATCTAGAGGTGAAAGAACTTCTTACAGACTTGTAAAGTAGCACTGCCATGGAGATTTGGTTTTACATTTCTGACAATCAGTCAGCAACAACTTTCAGTGGCAATAGTTAATATTTTGCTACCATGTCTTCTAAAAATACCCAGATTATGACTTTACTCTTCTGCTCTTTGCCTGCCAGCAATTCGCAGTTTCTGTTAGAGTATGTTAATGCTCTCAGTGAATTCAACATGGGAAAAGAATGCAAAATCCTAAAAATTTCTCTTACACTAAAGAAAAAAAAAGAAAAAAAAGTCTGCATGTCTTTCAGTAAAGACATGAATTTTCTGACATTTAAATTTGTCATGTAAATCAGTAATTTCTGTCTACCAGGTTTGGGTTTTTTTTTTTTTTTTTTTTTTTTGCAATCCTTTGAGACATCACCAATTTCCCAATCTATTTCTAATAATGAAGTGTTAAGAAAGGGACATACTGTTACAGATTAAGTTACCTGCAATGGGCAGGCAACAAAGGCCTCTAAGCATGCAGTTCAAAACTGTGCTAAACAGTTTTTGTCTCTTCATTGCACCTTTTTTAGGTTTCTACTTTCCACCAGCCATCTATCAGGTGAGATTTACTCATTCACTTTCACTGAGTTTTACTTTTTCACTTTACTCTTGCACTTTTTACATCATCTTCTCTTTCTTTTTACTGATAATATCTGAGATTTTTTTTCAGTTTGCTTCTGCACATTTCATCACTGTAGTTTTTAACCTATTTCCATGGACAAAAAGCTTCAGCAGACCTTTTGATACTGATAAAATGAGTGAAAAATTGGCTGATGGATCAGGCCCAAAGAGTTCTTTTAAATGGATTACATCAGGATAGCGACCTGTCACTAGTGGAGTTCCCCAGGGCTCCATTTTAGGACCAGTCCTCTTCAATGTTTTCATAAACAATTTGGATGAAGAACTTGAAAGTTTTTTGAGGAAGTTCACAGATGATATAAAATTGGATGGATTTGTTGACTCTGTCAAGGGTGGTGAGGCCCTGCAGAGAAATCTGGACAAATTAGAGAGCTGGGCAATCACCAATATGAAGTTTAACAAGAACAAACGCTGGATTCTGAACCTGGGAAAGCGCAACCCTTGTTATACGTACAAACTGGGGGACAAGATGCTGGAGAGCAGCCCTGAAGAAAGGGATCTGGGGGTTTTGATCGACAACAAGCTGAACATGAGCCAGCAGAGTGCCTTGGTGGCCAGGAGGGCCAATTGTATCCTGGGGTACATCAAGAATAGCACTGCTAGCCTGTCAAGGGAAGTGATTGTCCTAATCTACTCTGTGCTGGTGCAGCCTCACCTCGAGTACTGTATGCAGTTTTGGGCACCACCGTAAAAGAAAGATATAAAACTGTTAGAGAGTATCCAAAAGAGAGATACAAAGATGGCGAAGGGTCTGGAGGGGAAAACTTATGTAAGAAGCAACAGCAGTGTTCATGTCATTTGGTGAAAATTCTACATCCAAAAATAAGTTCTTATGGTTATTTTATACTCCTACCTCACCAGTACAAATTCAGTCTACTCCTGGTTGATCAGACAATAAATTAATCTTTGAATCATATTTGTTAAATATTGAAGGCATTTATGGTCATAGTTACAAAGAGTTTGGGGAGAGTTAACATTTTCCCCACACTAAAAAATATATATATATATATAATTAATATCTTAAAAGTCAAAGATGCGTATGTATATATATATGTAAAGTTTTAAATACTCTATATGCAAATATAATTAAATTTGTACTGGACTGGAGTTAAAAAGAGTGTTGGTGACTCAGAAGACTTTTTATTTCAGTCATGACCTAGTTTTGAAATTTTTTATTTTTTATTTTTTTTCCCAGGGTTTACCTAGGTTTGTATTTCTACTAAATGCCATTACAAGCAGTAGTAATAAGATGTCTGTGCAGTAACTAGTCCATCTCTACAGAGCAAAGGAGGTGAACAATCTCCAACAAAGAAGAAAGATATACTGTTGTATGACCTTTCCTGAATTGTGTGTGCTTTACAAATAAACCACAGGGACAAGGGAGGTAGGAAGGCCCCTATTCTGCATCCTTACAAAATGAGCTTCTTTTTAAAGTGAAACAGCATTATTGATCAAAGCAAAGGGTAACACTGTATGTAAAGAAGAAACAGCTGGCAGTCACCTTTCTGTCACTCACTTACACACTTGCACACAGACCCACGCTTATTAAAAACAGGTCAGATCAGATTCCAGGTTCACCTTGCAAAATTAATGACAACCTTGCAATAAAGTAACAGCATGAATTTGAGCCTTGTAATACAACGTGATTACTAGCGTTTTTATTAGCTGGTTTTGAGCAGCAGGCAGGGCCGGCTGGTATTTGACACACAAACAGGGATGTTACCAGGTGCTCTGCTCTAAAGTGTCACATCAAAGTTGCAGCCCTGCTGGCTTGGTTTACACCTGAGCCAATTAGCCTGGGAAATCAGAAGAGGCTGGAAAAGAATACGTCGTCTTATTTTTGTGCTGGAGAGAATCACTTGATCCCAAGTAAGACGATACATGGAGAACAATAGTAGATAAAGTACACAAAGGAGGAAGCGGGCACCAGGAGGGGGAATTGGTGAGGCTGCAATAAGAGAACTATCATCAAATAAAAGCAAATTGGAAAGCAAAAGTGCCATATGCCTGTCCCTCTCTCAGTGTGTTTGTCAGTCTTTTGTTGGCAACAAAGGGGCTAATTGAAATGAAACAATCTCCAGTCTGTTTGCTGGCACATCAAATATGCTGTAAGATCTTCAGGTTCTTGCTCCTGTTGAATTATTGAAGAAAAAATGGGTTCTAGGGAAAAAAAGGAAAAAAAAAAAAAAGTGTGGAGGGATCTTCAAAATGAGCTCCTTTTTCAAAATAAGCTCCTTTTTTTTTCAGGGATTTTTTTTTTTCAAGTGCTCTCTTCTGGCTTCGATGGATTTCATTTAGAGTACTGTAGGAGCAGTCATACAAAGGACGTGAGAATTTAAACTGCACTAGTTAACTAGGGTACCTGCAGCCCAAGTTAAGTGTCTCAGCCTGAGCCTTCAATTACTTTCAAATTTGTTTAATGTGACAAACTCTGTCTTTTCCAGCAGGAAAGCAGGTTTTCAGCTGTGAGTTTTAACTTGTTGCCTTCCTTTACATATGAAAACAGTTTGTGAAAACAGAAATGAAAACTATCACAAGGTTGAAAAATCAAAAAGTATGAATTTTTAGCCAGTTTATTTGGCAGTGACATTCTCATTACTTAAACGTGAAAAGCAAATGTTGCTTTATATTAAAGCAGACTATAAAAGATTAAGTGTTTGAATAAAAACTGACCTGGTTAAAGTTGAAAAGTTGTCAGAATTGAAACAAGTGTTTAAAAATTTTGTGTTTTAGTATTCTTACAGCTATATTTTAAATTTTCCCCAAATTATTCAGAAATTAGACTAAAAAAATTAATGATTAAAAAAAAAAAATCACCTGAACTTTTTTACATGGAAAAGAACTAGAAAACTGTTAATTCAATGAAAGTGGCTCTTTGGAGGGTATGAACTGAAAGTAAATAATTTTATTTTCTCAATAGACATCTAAGCAGATTATTACATTTATTCCTAAAATGTTTTATTTCTGACATGGATTTTTAATATTTAATTATAGCTATTGTTGAGACTGATTGATGTGATCAAAATTCCAGATCAAGTGATTCTGTAAAGGAGCTGGAAAAGAATTAAGCAACTTGTTGATACCCCATGACAAGAGGGGCAGATGAAATTCCCCCATGAAGGGGCAGCATTTCTAGTTGGACATAGTCTTTTCCAGCTCTTCTCTCATGTGGCTGGAGATGAATTCAAAGAGCTGAGACCCAGAGCAGCTATGTGGCAAGAGTATGTGTTAACCGTAGAGTCTGACAACGTACTCTGTGGATGCTCTCAGCTGAACCCTACCAAGGATAGGCCACTGTGCCCATTAAGGGCAAAAAGAGGCAGTCTAGTTGCTGCTGAGCCAGAAAGTCTCATTGTGTGGCATTTTCCCTAGACTGTTTGTGGTTTCCATACAGACATTTGCTAGCCATCTCTCCATTCTTACTGGGTCACCCGAAGCGTAGCAACATTCCAGAAGGACTCTTTGCTACCCACCACGTAAATCAAAACCCAGTTCTTTCTTTCACTTCCAAGTAGCTCAGGTCCTGGAGGAAGGGTGGTGCCTGAAATTTGGGTTCCCAACCTCTCTGACTGCTGAGAATGTTCATAAAAGATGAGTTATTTTGCCAGGATGCAGTGAGAGTGACTATGATCGTATTCAACAAGTGTCTAATTTTCTGTACCCCACATTGCTTTGTCTAGGGATATATGGAATACAAAATTCCAGAGTCAACCTAAAGCCAGAAACCAGGAAAATTCTTGTCAGCAGTGTCATGTACCCAAAGAAATACATGCAAGTCTTTTCCTTCTCAGTCCTTGTGGATGTGGGCTCCTCCGCTACAGCTATATAATCATATGGAACTTCGGGGACCTATGAGGTTTGCTGACCCACTGCACAGTAAATGAGGAGGTTTTATATAGTGCTTAGAAGCCATTCCCTTAGCTTTGACACAGACAGCTGTCCCTCATGTTAATAGACTTGGAGCCTCCCCAGATAAGGTTCTAGTTCTTTCAGGTTTATTTCCTTCCCTTAGGATCTCTGTGAGAAACATGAATATGATCTCAACTGATGTATTATGCAAAACTAAATCTCAGGCATGTTTTTCAGATGCCCAAATTGCCATTACACCAAAAAAATTGTGTAAGAAATCTGAATTTGCATTTGTTTGATTAATTGCAGTCAAGTGATATCAGTTTAATCAAGAGCACATAACTATCTAGGATGCAGAACTGGTCACATAAAGGCCTGAAACTTCTATTTTGTTTTGTTTTGTTTTTTACTGTTTTCAAGTTGTAAGAAAATGTATTTTAAATTTTTTGAATGGAATCTTTTGAAAAAAAATTATTCTGATCTTGGATTGAAGAACATGAAAATACAGTCAAATCACCAGTATAAATTTTGCTTCATAAATTTTCTAGGTGTATTTATTTTTTCAAAATTTATTTTTTGTAAATATTTGAGTTTTTGGTTTCCTAACTCACATCTTTCCCCTCAAAAATCTTACTATTGCACATGAATATGTACACCTTTCTTTCCTCCAGTAATTTTTCATTCATTGACTAGAGTCACCCAAATATGACAGGGAAGTAGAATTGTTGGAGAGAACAACTCCTACAAGTCCTGTCAAAATAAATGCCCTGGTAGACATTTATTACTATCCTCACTGAAGAAAAGGCTCACGTGGAGAGAATCCACACATAAGGGAATCCTGTATAAGCTCCCACTGTGGGAAAACTTCAATCACATTTTCCATCAGAGACTGCACCTTCTTAAATGCCAACTCCATCAATCTTTGGCTTGAATCCATAAAAATGAGTGTCCATATTTTTTACGCACAAGGACTACAGGAATAATATTTTTTTTCCCTCCAGTCTGTAACTAAATTCCCCTTTGTTCTTTTATTTTCTTTCATTGCATATAAAAGAAGGGTACAAGTAGATAGGAAAATGTGGGAGTCATGGGGAAAAACAAATTATGAAACAAAGGAACACACCCTCCAAATACCTCCCTTTAAAATCAGAACTGCAAGGATGTCATTGTCAAGTGAAGAAATATCCAGGCAACTCCAGAAATAATCTTTTTATCATTTGTTTCAAGATTGTCCTGGTAAGACTACATTTCCATAAGATGTCATTCTCCTTTCTGTAAGCAGCCTGCTCCATGATACTGAAACAGTTTAATTTCTTGGTATTGAAGACTAGTATTTACAGAGTTGTCACTGTTACGTTAAAGTGGCTCATTGATAATTATTGAAATTTGTATTGTATGTTTTACATTATGAGTCTGTTGATAAAGGCATGTATCTTCATAATATATAAATATGTTAACATTTAGTATAGGATTATTTTTATTATTTTTTTTTATTTTTTAAACTACAGAGAAAATATTATATATATATATATCACTACTGCTCAAGAAGTTGTTGCTTTAATCGTCTAAATGAAGAGAGTGTAAACAGCAAGATCAGGTTGGCTGGAGTCAGAACCCTCCCAGCAAATCAATTAATGCTCCTCTACTCCCCTTAATGCTTTTAAATTAGATTAACAGAATGCTGACCCTCCTTTAATAAAGCCTAGTTTCACCCTGTGGTATGCATCTAGATACCAATATCAAAGAAACAAGCCTGACAAAGGGAGGATAAAACTTACCAGTAGGTCTTGGTTCCCTGCTATTAGGATAATTGCTCAGGATGTAGAGATGTTAAATTATGTTAAATATGCAGACTTTTATTTATTTATTTTTAAACCAACTGTGCATGGAAAGAACTCATTGACAGAAACTTTTTTGTATCCTCTAACTGTTCCATTTAATGGAACTCAAATTTGGAACTAAATAACAAATAGTATGTCTTCAATAAGTATTAGGAAAAAACACTATTAGCTGCCAGTTCTGTATTGTAACTATTTCTAAACTGTCATATTTCAAGTGACACCAGAAAACCTCAGAAGTTGAAATAACAAAAAGAAAGACCAGCAAACAGCTGAAAATAAACAACTGCCTCCTATATTTTTGTGACTACAACATTTATAGTGTGTATGACAAAAAGTGTAATGGATTTGATTTCTGGAAACAATGTGCAGAGATTTGAAAAAAAAAAAAAAAAAAGAAGAAGAAGAGAGAGAAGAGAAGTGCCAAGTTCGGGAACTCAAGAATTGCAGTACTGCTAACATTATTTTATCATCTCCACTACCACGCAAATAAAACAGTAATTTCTTTACCTACTCTGTGATTACATATTGTAAAAGCTTTTCTGTAGAAATAGTCTTTCAGCACAAACAAGTACTTTGTTCAATGCACTGAATTTGTGGTTATGCCATCCCAGGAGACCCTGCTACTATCTTTGTATGCACTTCTTTTCCTTGGTATAAACATTTTTTGTAGGATTAATTAATTTAACATGGTTAGAAAGTTGCAGTGAAAAATCCATCTCCTCACCTATCTGCAGAGGGGAATAGAGAGAATGTAAAGATTCTACTCACAAGCTACTTCCCACATTTTCAGAAACCTGCTAAAAGAGTTAAGTGATATTTTCCATTGCTAACTTAGAAAGAAGAATGATAATCACCTGTGCAGTCCAGACTTAGGTACACAGAAAGTTAAGTTTTCTTCTCAGTGTTCTTTTCTTGGTTGGAGATCTAGTTTATATGGACAAATTAGAATTGGAAGTAATGTACTGATGGAAATGTACTTACATATTTTCAGCTTAATTTATTTATTAATTTTCATCATGGAAAAGACATTTCAAAATAGTGTATTTGAACAGATATTTCTAGCCACTTTCATACACCTTTAAAAATAACTGGCTGGTAGGCAGCCTCAAGCTATTTGTCATACTAAAGAGACTGATGAAAGGGACCGTGAAGCAGTAGAGCTCCCCAGAACCCTTCTAATGGCTTTCAGAGTGTTCCTGCTATTAACACAAGTACAGGGTGCCTGCTGAGATAAAGATATAGGACCATTAACCCCACATACTCCCAGTCTGGATTCATCTTGCCAAACTTTGAACATTTAATGATGGGTTCTCAGTTAGGAATCCCATCAGCTGTGTTTCCCCTACAGTCAATAGACAGACATGGGTACCTTTCAGAAAATTTATCACATCTTAAAAGGGCTCAAACACTGCTGTAAGAATCTGTCCCATTCTCCCTGAGCCTGGGGGGCAAGGATCATGAGTTGTGTTCATTGCTGATTGCCAGTGCAGAACTCTGCCTCTGCCTGCCTTCTCAAGTGTACATCAGACTGCAGACTGGTGAAGTTTAGTGCTCTCCTTTTCTTTTTCCTTGTTGACTTCAGCTTGAATTTTCCTCCTCCCTGAAACTTCATACTTTCTCCCATCCTGGCAGTTTCTCTCCATGAGCATACTATCACCTGTTCTTCATAGAACTTCCTTTTATTGCTGTTCCAGTTTGGCTTTCTCTTCCACTTTGGTAACACTTTCAGCTGTACACAGATCCCTTCAGGGGATCTGAATGTTCCTTGGCAAGTGTTGTTGTTGACTCCCCTATGAATAACTTGCTTGGACCCTCTACATTGTTTTTGAAGGGCCCAGGCTATCTCCACTAACAAGGTTCAAGGACTTCCAGGGAACTTTCATTGCAGTATGACATAATATACAGTTGTCTTCACTATTTGGATCCCCTCCTCTCTGTGTAGTGGTTAGATCTAACCATTGAGGAAGAATATTGTCTGTTTCTAAATTCACGATCACGTAATATAAGACTGCTATCTTATACCTATATGCTTATCTTCTCAATAAGCATCCTGCATTTCTCTCTAAATCATTTATGAAATTCGGTATGATGAAATGTTAACAGTTGGATAGTTTTTAAATACCCATACACAAACTTATTTACATCAACTTCTGAAAAAATCCATGGAAGGATTTTGTTGTTATTGATTTTTTTTTCTAGCATTTGGAATAAGATAGGAAAAGCAAAGCTGAAAGGGAAATAAAACATTTATTTTTACAGTGAAATTAAAAAAAAAAATATGAGAGGAAGGCAGAAGGACTAGGGAGAGGAAGCTAACCAAGTCTTTTTTCATAAGAGACAAGAATAAAATCATCTTTACTAGTACAATGACATCACAGTATATCAATATTTGTTTACTATCTGAAAAGATATATGGCATACACTCAGATGTACCAAGGGAAAAACAAAGGATTTCTGATAGATGTTCTTATATGATATTTTAGCACCATTTTAAAAAATTCTTGGGAAGCCAATCTCCCACAAAAGATTTAGACAAAACACTTTCTTACTTAACTACAAAGACTGAAAGTGAAGATGACTTTTCAACATTCTTCTGATGTCCTTGAATCCTGGTCTTCCCTTTAGGGTTACTATATTGCAGAGCTAAATGTGGTTAACACAGTCACTAATGCACTTGACTTCCTTATTCCCCTCTGGAACATGTTTTACTTCAACAGATGTTTTCAAAATAATTAAATGGTGGTGAGCATGCATTATTGACAATGTCTGATGCCACACTAATGCACTCCACATTTAAACATTTGTCACCAGCAGAGCTGTGTGTTCAGGAATGTTGTGCTCTTTATAAATAACTTCTGTAAAGTATCTGGTTGTGAATGTGAAAAAAAAAATGGGGAAATTCTGATATCTGCTAAATATTAATATACCATAAATAAAATTGTGCCAGCCTGCATTCTGTAACCATGGTAACCGAAGTTTGGCTGATATCATTTGTATTTTGCTCTTTAAAGTAGAAAGTAATCCACCTCAAAGTTCCTGTCTTGAGCCATTCTGAATTAAGGTATTTAGCCCCTGAATTGTGAAAGAGCAATTACATTTATGTAAAAAAATATGCAATGGCTGCCCAAATTCTAGTGGAGTGCAAAATATAATTGGGAAATCTATACATCTATGGTAGATCTTAGTTTTATGGTATTAAATGTTTTCCACAAGCTGATGTACAGTGAAGAGGTTTTTTTTTGTTGTTGTTTTTTTACATTTAAAAGGTAAAAAGCGAAAAGGAAAAAAACTAAATTATCAGCTTTTTCAGTTACATTATTAGTTTCTCTTAAAATTCAGAAGATACTGCTGCCATTCTGTAATAAAATTATATTAGATGTCTAAGCTAAAATAAAGACAGACTTTTTCTCCTATTAGGATTTAATGATATTATTATAATTAAGCTTCTCATTAATTTTTTCATGCTTTATATTGAGTTACTGTCCCCTGCAGATTTGAAATGAAATGATCATATAATTACAGCCTTCTATTTTTAAATGAGGATATTTGGAATGTAGGTTTGCACCTAGGGTTTTCTGAAATTATAAATCATGAATAGAATTACAAAATTGCAGGTTTCTGTTGAACTTCATAATTAGAAAGGACTTCAGAAATAATGTTATACTTGAATTCCCTGGATGAAAGTGTCTGATGCCCAAGAAGAGACATAGTAAAAGGGAATTTATATACATGTACATACATGAATTTATATACATGTACTTATTGTTCATATGCACATGAACAATAAGCACAACCAGAACTGATATTTGTTTAATTTAATATTACAAAAGCTAAATACTCAAAATCACTGAATGTTGCATCCATATGTTAACTCCAAGTGAAGATATAATATTTTATAATCTTTTAATTTTTCATCTGGCTTTTGCATATATGTTATTTTGCTGAGCAAAAAGTGAGGGTAAAAAAAAAAAAAAGTGTTTTAAATGTAAGATTCCAAAGAAATAAATTAAAAATATTTAGTAATATTTGTTGTGGAAGAGTAATAGGTAATATAATGCAAATTCATCTGTTGGATGTACATATGCAAGTATGGTGTCCCTGTAGGTGCATACTATCAACTACTCAGAAACTGAAGAAATTAAAAACAAAGCACTTGGACAAAGCAAATAAACCTCATATTCTGCCTCACATGAAACTAATAGAAAGAAAAAAAAATAAAAATCAAGCACAAGTCTTTCTGAAAAACTGCAGAAAACTGAAGGCAAATATCAACTCTCAACGTTTAAACAGTCTTTTCATTATACTCTCGAAGAAGAAAAAAAAGTCTTTGTTAAAAGTATTCAAAACATCATCAAAAAGATGGCTAACAGAGTAGATTAAAGTTCTGTAATTAAAAAGTAGATTATATTAAATTCAGACAGTCCATAATAGACTTCAATCAGTACCTAATTCATATAGAAACCTATGGCAAAATGATAATTAGTATCAGCTGGAACAGAAAAGGTCTGTAAAGTGACAGTAGTACAAGTCACCAATTTCATTTCCAGTTGTCTCAGAAAACATTAGCAGTGTTCATGCATGAAGAAAATTCAGAGAAGATTCTTTCCCTAAAAGACAGATTAAGTCAGCTCAAGTTCATTGTGAAAATGAAAAATAGTGAAAACAATGAGGAAGTAGGGAATATGCAGGAATAACTTAAAACGGTCATGGAAGAGCTAGGACAAAACACTACATTCTCTGAAAAGAAATGACAATAACATCAATACAGCATAAGAGAAAAGGAAATTCTTTAAACAGAACAAGAGTAAATCTCAGGTCTTTGAACAGTAACTGGAAGCAGATATACAACTGAAGAGAGACACAGAAGAAATTACTAAATGTGGAGGAATGAAAAGAAAAATTATAAAACCAAGGCAGAACAACACAATAGTTTTAAGAGCTAAGAGACAATGCTCCCATGGAAAAAAAAAAAAAAAAAAAAAAAAAACTACAAAAAGTATCAGGGAAACTAGTTAAAATCTCTAATAGCACCCACCAGCAACTCAATTAATACTGGCATTTGAAGTTTGCCTTATAGAGTGTTTTTCCGACTACACTATATTCAGAAAAAATGCAAAAACACTTTCAATTGAAATACAAAGTGTACAACGTGAATATTGCCAGATATACTGCAATATTAGTACAAAATTCAGCACTGTTAGGAAAAAGGTAAGTCAGCAGTGGCTTTCAATGTGTAGCCATATTTATTCATGAGTAAGAAAACAATTTCTTCCTAAAAATGAAAAAAACAGTGGTAAGTCCTTTGAGGCTTCACATGGCATCTAGAAAGATAGACGTAAACAAA
Source organism: Anser anser (assembly GCF_964211835.1). Lineage (NCBI taxonomy): Eukaryota > Metazoa > Chordata > Aves > Anseriformes > Anatidae > Anser > Anser anser. The sequence continues at coordinate 35,551 of NW_028153919.1, forward strand.
AACAAACAAACAAACAAACAACAAGTTATCTTAAGAATTCTTAAGAATAAATAAGAAATTATTATTATTATTAATAATAATAATAATAATAATAATAAAATCGCTACCATATAAAAAAATCACAACCATAGGCATAGATTGTGCAGCAAGCATATATTTGAAAGAGATATCAGATCATGAACAGGGCTTGGAGACAGCATAGAAAAGAAAGATTAAAGCAATACTAATTGCTACAGATCCTTAGGGACAACGGGCAAGTGCTGCCTGAAGAGCATCTTCACTGATAGGTGGACATTTCCATCAATATCCAACATTTGCTAAAAATGTTAATTTGAAAAATAAAATAAAATAAAATAAAAAATAAAATTTTCAGCAATTCCCTGAATAAGTACCAAGTTTCATGTGAATTTCTGCCAGACACAGTCCGTATCAGCCTATGAGGTCTTGTACATCTGTTTGGCCTTCCCCAGAAAGTGACTCTTGAAAATGGTGATCATACCTTACAGCCTTATTCTCTTCACTTCATTACAGATTGTAATGTATCTGTGGTGAAGGAAAAGATTTGACAAAAACCATTGTACCGTGTCTGTGCTTCACATCTTACAGAGCACAGATTGAGTTTATGTTTTTCTTTCATTTCAGTGGACCAGATTGGACCAGAGAGTTGGAGGTATATGATATAATCTGATTGTGTAAAATAACAAACAGTTAAACACATTTCAAGTTTTAAAGTTTAGATGCCTCAGATTATCAGTGGTGCATCAAACATTTTAAAATTCATGTTGAGTTTGGAAATGCAGAAAATAGGAAACAGAAAATAAATAAAAAATAAAAATTAAAATTAAAATTAAAAATAAAAATAAAAATGGCACAAAGTATTTTCCAACTGTCCCCTTTTCATCTAAGAAATCCCTTCTTCAGATAGCAGATTTCAGGTTAATTTTCTGTGTCAAGCTATCCTTCTTAGTGGGAGGAAAAGGTTATTTCTGTCATTCAGTTCTAAATGTGACAAAATACTCAAAGTCCCACCAGAGAAAAAGGATAGTAGAGGTGGGGAATATGTGGCTTTTGTTGACATTCTCAGAATACAAGGTAGCTGGGCAAAGACAGATTCTTTTCACTGAGCAGGTCAGTGACACAGCTGCTGTGCTGTACTCTAGTTCTCTTCACGGGACTTTGTTATTGTTTACACAGGGTCAGGCAGAGCAGATTTAGGCAACATCAATGAGCTTGTGTCCTTTGACACAACAGGTCTCTAGGTGGCAAGCTAAGAATCAGGTGGAGAAGCCACTGAAAAGATAACATGGAAAGAAAAAGTATGCAGAAGGGAGTCAGGCTAGTTCAGAGATGATGGTGATGTTTTAACAATGCAGTGATCAGTCTCATAAATGAAAGGCAGAGTTTTGTAAAGAAGCAAAAACCCACTGATTTTTCCCATTTTGTTGCAAACATTCTCAAACAACAACAACAACAAAAACACAAACGCAAACAAACAACACAAAACCAAGCGAGAAGATGACGTAACAGATAGTTTATTTTACAAGCTATTTTTACTTGCACATTTCTGGTCCCACTCTGCTGCTTTTATGAGAGATAACCTCAACCCAGCATTAAGATTGTACACATAAATATGTTGCATGTGTTGTTGGTTTTTGTTTCCTTGTCTATTCTAATCTTTTTGCCTTCTGTTCACAGCTTTCCCACAGTTTTATATAAAACTGAGATAGGACTTCTAAGCAACTGTTATTATATTCAGAGGATAAAAGGAAGAATTCCAAGTGTATTAAGTACTGCACTCTTCAAGTAGATAAATAAAGATGAAATGAGGAACTGGTATAAAACATTTGGTGTTGCAATTCCAGCTCTATGGCAGATTCCTAAAGAAACAGTACTGAGATGGAGATGATAAGTTGTCAAATCCTATATTACAATATAGCACTACTTTTGTCCCACTACAGTAAAATAGAAATGGTTTCCAGGGAGAGATATGTTTCTTCCTGAGTGTACATATTGACTGTTTCTGATTTTATTTCTTCTTTGGGTTGAATGTAAGGGGTATATGTATTTACGTATTAGAATATATTTTCTCATATTTTTAATTTGTTTTTATTATTATTTTAGGCTTTCATTGTAATTCTGTTTTAAAATAGTTATAGGTCCACTTCCATATGAAGCTTATATCTTTTTCAACAAAAAGCAGGAGGTCTTATGAAAGAAAATGATCACAAGAAAAAAAAAATCTAAAAGGCAAGCCACTCAATAAAAATTCTTTCTGTGTTTGCTCTCAAATTCTTTGCTCTTATATCTTAATCATATCCAGCATAGCACAGTTTTTCTCCTACTGGTTTGTAAAGCATGCTTATAATTAATTTATAAGCACTTCTAATTAGTAGAGACAAGTGAGCGTTGAAAACCCCAGATGATGATGAAGCTCCCCTTTAAAGAACTTCAAGTTCTCCAGATTTGTCATGAACATACTGCTCTAGCACAGGTTAATTAAAAATCATAACCCACTTGAAAGATGAGGATAAAAATAAAACAGTGACAAATAACAGAAATAAAACTGAAAGATAACAAGTCCTCTGATTTCAGTCTGACCTGAGACCAGTCCAGCTGTTTCTAGGGTATTGGAAAGGATCAGGAAAAGGGTTGGGAGTTATCCTTATTCCTGTCAACCTCACTGGAATTTCTTTCAGTCGCTAACTGCAGCACATGACTCAGCTGAACCCATCCTAAATGCTAAAATTGGTTTTCACAATGAAGGGAGCTGGAGGCTAAGAAAACAACTTGGTGTGTTATGGACCTATAGACCAAATTTATATACCCTTTTCCATCTTAACTCCACTGACGCCAACTATAGGTCATTTTCATCAGTGAAAGAAGTCAAAACTAACTGTTAAACAGCTACTCATCTTGAATTTTAGACATCCAAATATTTATGCTGAGAGCTAAGATGCTAATCACCTGTTACGTGGCTGAAGATAGACTTTCTCAACAATGTTAAAAACTTAGAAGTGATGCAGGAGAAGTTCAAGGTGGTGGCAAATAAAATAAAATAAAATTAAAATAAAATAATAAAATAAAATAAAATAAAATAAAATAAAATAAAATAAAATAAAATAAAATAAAATAAAATAAAATAAAATAAAATAAAATAAAATAAAATAAAAAGACTGCTGCAAATATGAACAATATGGAGAGTAAGCAAGGAGCAACAACAGTGATCCGGAACCCTGTGATATCTGTTAGTGGACAATGTTGTGCTACCCACTCCAAATTAAATAGACTAAGACTGAAGGTGTCTTAAATTCTGAGGGTAGTTAATATATGAATATATGAAGTTTAACTATATGTATACATATCATAGCATTCTTCAGTTTGAATTTCTGTTTTTATTCAAAAATTTGGTGCCTTCAAATGCCATATTGTAATGGGATTATTCTTCATCCATGAGAGAAAATGCTTTAATACTCTTTTAATTTTTATGAACAGATGCAGATATTCTGACACTATCAGTGGCATCTAGGAAGTAGAACTTTTAGCAAACACTGATGAAAATCTTATAAGAATTGTCAGCCTTACTTCAATTTTCACCTAATTTGTTACTATTTCACATTCTTTAGACATTATTAATGATTTAGTGTTTTTTAATGTTCTTACTGTCACCAGCAGAAATGAAATGTTTGCTTATTAACTCTCCTACTTAATCTAAGAAATATGTCAGCTCTAGGATTGTTCTTTTCATGTATCCAAAATTTTGGCTTGATTTGGCCAACTACTGTTACATGGCAAAAGTTAGAAGAAAAAATAGAGAGTGTAGCGAATAGTAGAAAGGCAGAATTATGGGAATCTTAACAAGAAAGAAAAGCATGTAGGAGATAAGCAAAAATTCAAACCAAGAAAAAACACACCTGATCTCTGACAGATGGTCAGGAGAAAGAGGAGAACAATTATTTTTGCATTAACATAGTGATGTGATTAATGTTTATTTTTCCACATACAAGTTTGAAGGTATGTTCCAGACTCAATAAACAGAGTATTTTATTCCCATTGTTAGTTGCTAGTACGTTCATGTGAAAATACAGGCTTATTATAATAACTTACTGTTCATATTAATTATTTCCAGTGATGTCACACTTTTGTCATCGCCTTTAAAATTCTTTATCATAGAACTAAATGTCAAATTCCAAAACTTGGACCATGAAATCTTTCAAATAATTGGAATAACATGTTCACTAGAAAGAGAGAAAGAGGGAAGGGGAGAGAGAGAGAGAGAGAAAGAGGGAGAAGAAAGAAAGAAAGAAAGAAAGAAAGAAAGAAAGAAAGAAAGAAAGAAAGAAAGAAAGAAAGAAAGAAAGAAAGAAAGAAAGAAAGGAAGGAAGGAAGGAAGGAAGGAAGGAAGGAAGGAAGGAAGGAAGGAAGGAAGGAAGGAAGGAAGGAAGGAAGGAAGGAAGGAAGGAAGGAAGGAAGGAAGGAAGGAAGGAAGGAAAAGAAAAAGAAAGAAAGAGAAAAAGAAAGGAAGGAAGGAAGGAAGGAAGGAAGGAAGGAAGGAAGGAAGGAAGGAAGGAAGGAAGGAAGGAAGGAAGGAAGGAAGGAAGGAAGGAAGGAAGGAAGGAAGGAAGGAAGGAAGGAAGAAACATAAACAACCTTTTGCTACAGTTTCTTCACTTGCAAGCATGACAAAAGGACACAAGAAAACCAAAAATAATTTTATTGAAATTGAACACAACAGTTTGGTTACTGAAGTTGCTTTTTTGAAGTCTTAACACTTGGAAAGGTTTGCAAGGTTAATTTTATAAATTTTGTAATAATTTTCTACTTTTTCTGCTTTCGTTTGAAATTAAGTTGTACCTATTTATGATATCTATATCTGACCTGTTGTTTGTGAACTAACTTGAAGTGAAGCCCTGGCAAAAATTCTCAGCAATTTTCCTTTTATGAAAAGTTAAATATTTTGCAGGTTTATTTGACTTGGGGAAGTCATGCTTGAACAATTTGATAAACTCCTATGACAAAGTGACTGGTCTGGTACATGCTGAAGGAAGAACAGTGCATATTGTCTAATTGGAGTGAGGCTTTTGACACTCTCCCATAAAAGCCTTATAGACAAGCTGTTGATATATGGGATGGATGAGCAGACAGTGAGGTGGACTGAAAACTGTCTGAATGGTGGGGTCCAGACTGGGTTGATCAGTGGCACAAAGTGTAATTGGAGGCTACTGACTAATGGTATACTCTAGGAGTCAATACCGGGTCCAGTCCTGTTTCACATCATCATCTGGATAATGGGGCAGAGTATATCCTCGGAAAGTCTGCAAATAACACAAAACTCAGAGGAGTGGGTGACATATCAGAGCATCACGATGTCATCCAGAGGGACCTTAGCAGGCTGGAGAAATGGGCTGACAGGAACTTCATTAAGTTCAACAAGAAGTTATGAGTCCTGTACCTTGGTAGGAACAACACCATTCACCAGTACATGCTGGGACCCACCCAGATGGAAAGTAGTTTGGCAGAAAACGAGGTGGCAGACACCAAGTGGACATGAGCCAGGCAATGTGCCCTTACCATAAAGAAGGCTAGTGGTATCGTGGGCTGCATTAGGCAAAGCATTGACATGCCAGTCAGTAGAGGGAAGTGATTCTTTCCTTTTACTCAGCAGTGGTGAGGCCACACCTGGAGTATTGCACCCAGTTCTGGCCTCCCCAGTATGTGAGAAACATGGATGTACTTGAGAGAGTCAAACGAAGGACCACAAACATGATTAAGGAATGAGAGCATCTCTCCTAAGGGGAAAGGCTGAGAGAGCACAGGCAGTTCAGCCTAGAGTAGAGAAGGCCCAGAAGGGCTATCATCAATGTCTATAAATACCTGAAGGGAGGGTGTGAAGAGGACAAAGATAGGCTCTTTTCAGTGGTGCCCAGTGACAAAATAAGAGACAACAGGCACAAACACAAGAGGTTGCCTCTGAACACTAGGAAGCCCACTGTGTGGGTGACCGAGCACTGAAACAGTATGCCCAGAGAGGCTGCAGAGACTCCATCCTTGGAGATCTTCAGAAGCCACCTGGACATGGTCTTGGGCAACCTGCTTTGGGTGTCCCTGCTGGAGGAGGGGGTTGAACCAGATGGCCTCCAGAGGGCCCTGCCAGCCTCAGCTATTCTGTGATTCTGTGACTTTCTTTTTTCTGATTTCTATAGGAATAGAAATGTTAGTGTTATTATAGCATAAAAAGTTTAGATTTCTTTTCAAAGTAGCACTCACTTTCAAATAAGCATAGAATGCAATAAAGTGAAGACGTGTTTTTAAAAATATTTGTATTTTAGATGGAATTTAATACTTTTTTTTTCCTCAATTAATCTAATAATAATGTTATTTAGAAACATGGATGTAATAAAGAAATAGATCTCTAGGAAGCGCTTTCTTTTGTCTTGATATCCAGCAGCTTTAATGACCTGGCTATCACTGGGGTTTAGATATTCATGTAAGGATAAGACAGATTCTGTTTGTCATCAATATTACTAACCTAGCCACTTGGCTTGCCACACTGTGGGGCTACTACTGTCACAAAGTATTTTCAGAGATTTGACCTCTGAATCTGAAACCATTATAACAAACCCAAATGCAAATTGTATAAATGTTTGTTCCATCTGGGTATTCACTACATGAGCTTTGGTAATTTTCTGCATGAAAATATCTAGTTTGGTCTGAACATAGTAAGCAGTACATTTACAAAAATAACATTGTGTGGATCAATATGTGTTAAAGCAGTCAATAAGATGGAAAAAAGCAAAAAGTACATAATTTCCAAAATGCACAAAAAGCCAACAGAATTTGGGAAAGCTAGATTTGCACAGCCTTGCATCAGTGTAAATATTTGCTACATAGTGCTAACCGCCATCTGTAGTCTTATTGCTACTGTTAGGATTGTTATGGTGATGTTAGAGAAC
>NW_028153919.1:47500-74802 GCF_964211835.1 Anser anser
GCCTCAAGTTGTGTCAGGGGAGGTTTAGGTTAGAAATTAGGAGACATTTATTCTCAGAAAGAGTGGTTTGGGCATTGGAACAGGTTGCCCAGGGAGGTGGTGGAGTCACTATCCCTGGGGGTGTTCAAGGAAAGGCTGGCCCTTAGAGGCATGGTTTAGTGTGTGACATTAGTAGTAGGGTGACGGTTGGACCAGATGATCTTGAAGGTCTCTTCCAACCTTAATAATTCTATTGTGATATGATTCTAAGTAATACAAGGTACAGGACTGGTGCCACAGACAGGGGACCAGCTTCTTAGACCATGGGACTCACTTTGAGAAACCTGGTCTGTGGGTGGCTAATGGGGTCCACCCATCAGAGAAGAGGAAGAGCATCTCTGGCCACAGGCTTGCCAAGCTGGTAGAGAGGGCTTTAAACTAGAGTTGCTAGGGGAGTAGAAACTCACTCCATCCCACTCCTCTCAGTTTGATGCCAAAGTCAGCAATAGAAGTCCAGAGCCTGGAGAAAGGTCACGGGTCAGCAGGATGGAACCTGAAGAGCAGCACAAAGAAATTCCAACCACTCTAGCCAGCAAGTCCTAACTTACAGGGTCCCAACTTCAGTGACTCTATGCAAATGCAGGTAGCATGGGAAATAAACATGAGAAGTTAGAGACATGTGCATGCCTGCAGAACTATATGTGGTGGTTTTACCTTGCTAGGCAGCTGAACTCCACCGCAACCGCTCTCTCACTCCCCATCCTCAGAAGAGGTGTGGAAGAAGAAAAGGAAAGAAACAACTCATGGGTTGAGATAAGGAAAGGAAAAAATAATTATTAAGGAAAATTATTATTAATTAAACAATTTAACTAAAGGGAAAAAAGAGAAAGGAGGAAAAAAAAAAAAAGCAAAGGCTGTGTGGAAGTGCAGAGGAAAGAAATTACTCTTTACTTCCAATAAACAAGTGATGCTTGACTACGTCCATGAAGCAGGACCTCAACACACATAGCTGTTGCTCGGGAGGACAGATGTTTTCACAACGAGAGCCCACTCCTCCCCTCTTCTTCCTTTTTCCACTTTTTATTGCTGAGTGTGACATCATATTGCATGGAATATCCCTTTGGTTGGTTTAGGTCAGCTACCCTGGTAATGTTCCTTCCTCACTTTTTGTCCACCCCCAGCCTGCTGGTTCTCGGGGCGGGGGGGGGGTGGGTAGAGGGAGTCCTGATGCTGTGCCAGTATTGCTCAGCAGTAGACATAACACTGGTGTGATACCAGTGTTGTTCTAGCTACAAGTGCAGAGCACAGCGCTGTATGGGCTGCTGCAGGGAAAGTTAACTCCATCCCAGCCAGATCCAGTACACTATGATCTTCCTGGCATCATGGAAACGTGGTGGGATGGCTCCTGTGACTGGAATGGAAGGATATAGGTTCTTTAGGAAAGAAAGGCAGGGGAGATGAGGGGGGGTGTTGCCCTCTATGTCAAAGACCAGTTGGGGTGCATGGAGCTCCACCTGGGGATGGACGAGGAGCCCACCAAGAGCAAATGGTTCAGGGTTAAAGGGAGGGCAGGGACAGGTGAGATTATAGTGAGGGTCTGCTACAGGCCACCTGATCAGGAAGACCAAGCAGATGAGGCCTTTTTATAGGAAAATAGAAGCAGCCTCACGTTCACAAGCCCTTGTCCTCACATGTGACTTCAACCACCCCAGTATCTGTTGAAAGGACAACACAGCAGGACATAAATTCCAAAAGGTTCCTGGAATACACTGATGATAAATTCCTTCTCCAAGCGATAGAGGAGTCAAGAAGGAAAGGTGCTATGCTGGACCTCATTCTACCAAACAGTGTGAAAGTAATGTGAATCTCAAGGGCAGTCTTGGTTGTGCTGACCATGAAAAGGTAGAGTTTGACATCCTTAGGTCAGAAAGGAGGGTGCATAGAAAGCTTACCACCTTGGATTTCAGGAGAGCAGATTGTGGCCTCTTCAGGGATCTGCTTGGTAGAGTGCCATGGGATAAAGCCCTGGAGGGAAGACAGACATAAGAAAGCTGGTTAATATTTAAGGATCATCTTCTCCAAGCTCAAGAGCAATGCAACCCAGCAAAGAGGAAGTCAAGCCCCCACGAATGAACAAGAAGCTCCTGGGGAAAAAAAAAAAGAAAAAAAAAAAAAAAAAAAGCTCCTGGGGAAAAAAAAAAAAAAAAGCCTAAAGGGGGAGGAAGCAATGAGCAGTAGCCTGAGAAGAACAGAGAAATTCTCTAAGCAGCCAGGGATCAGGTTAAGAAAGCCCTGATAGAATTAAATCTGGCCAGGGACATCACGGACAACAAGAAAAGCTTCTGTAGGTCATCAGTGATAAAAGGAAGACTAGGGAAATTGTGGGCCATCTCAGGAAGGAAACAGGAGACCTGGTTACCTGGGATATATACTAGGCTGAGGTAGTCAATGACTTGTTCACCCCAGTCTTCACCAGCAAGTGTTCTAGCCACAATGCCCAAAACCCAGAAGGCAAAGCTGGGGACTGGGAAAATAAAGAACTTCTTACTGTAGGAGAAGATCAAGTTCAAGACCATCCAAGGAACCTGAATGTGAACAAGTCCATGGGACCTGATGATTTGCATCCACAGGCCCTGAGAGAACTGGCAGATGATGTTGCTAAGCCTCCATCCATCATATTTGAGAAGTCATGGCAGTATGGTGAAGTTCTTGTTGACTGGAAGAGGGGAAACATAACCCCCATAAACCCCATTTTCAAAAGGGAAAAAAGGAAGGCCTGGGGAAGAAGCCAGTCAGTCTCACCTCTGTGCCCAGCAAGATCATGGAGCAGATCCCGGAAACTATGCTAAGGCACATGGAAAATAAAGAGATAATTGTATACAGCCAATATAGCTTCACCAGTGGCAAATCATGCCTGACAAATCTGGTGGCCTTTCACAATGGGGTTACAGCACTGGTGGATAAGGGAGGAGCAGCTGACATCTACCTGGACTTGTGTAAAGCATTTGACACTGTCCCACATGATATCCTTGTCTCTAAATTGGAGAGACAGATTTGATGGATGGACCACTCAGTGGTTAAGGAATTGGCTAGACGGTCACACTCAAAGAGTTAGTTGCAGTCTATATAGCACAATGTACAAATGAACACCAAAGATGCGTGGCATTCCTCAGGGGTCAGTAATGGGACTGATGCTGTTTAACATATTTGTTGGTGACGTGGACAGTGGGATCAAATGCACCCTCAGCAACTTTGCTGACGACACCAAGCTGTGTGCTATGGTTGACACACTGGAGGGAAGGGATGCCATCTATAGGGACCTGGACAGGCTTGAGAGGTGGGCCTGTGTGAGCCTCATGAAGTTCAACAAGGCCAAGTACAAGCTCCTGCACCTGAGCTGGGGTAATGCCAAGCACAAATACAGGCTGGGTGGTGAATGGACTTAGAGCAACTCTGAGAAGAAGGACTTTGAGGTATTGGTTTAGAGAAGATCAACATGAGTCAGCAATGTGCTCTTGCAGCCCAGAAAGCCATCCGTATCCTGGGCTGCATAAATTAAGCGTGACCAGCAGGTCGAGGGAGGTGATTATCCTCCTTTAATCTGCTCTCATGAGACCCCACCTAGAGTACTGCATTCAGCTCTGGGGCCCCCCAAAATAAGAAGCACATTGACCTATATTGCACTAAAGGGGAAATAAGTTTGGCAGGACCTAAACACCCTTTCGTTCCAGCTTGTCCTCAGATATCAGGGGCTGGGGATGGCTGGGCTTAGATTCTGAGTGATACCCAATTCAGCACTAAAGTCTGCTCACATTCAATATATTGTATTAGCACAATCACAGATGTACAAATAGTGCAATACACCATCAGTCTAGTAGATTAATGACTGATGTAGTTTATTGACGCAACAGAAGTACAAGTTCTTTTGGATTGCTGGTTATAAATACACAGTCTGAAAAGCACTTGTAATATAAGAATATGATTAACATAACCAGCTACATATAAGTTAATTTATGAAACAACTCTATAGAGAAAGTTAGGTTTCCTAGGGAAGCACTCGATATAACTGGGGGTTCGGATCTCACCCAATAGCTGTCCATATGGGAAGGGGAAGAGAGGTTCAGCCCACCGACTGATCCTAGAAATCAGCAAAGACCTCCTAACTTCTCTGTGATGGTATCTACTCTAACATTTTTCCTCTCTTGAACCATTTTAATACTATTTTCTTACTTTTAGGTGGAGTGATTTTAGTCATACATACCTTTGTTACTATTGGGATAAAATTTTCTTGCTTGTGCTTAAAAGGTATAGGCTTAGAGAAATTCAGAGTGCATGCTCAGTGAGGAGTGGTTGCACCTTGGAGGTGGGTAGCCTTTAGGATGGAGGTGTGCTTTGGCATTATAATGAGATTATAATGAGCAAAGTTCACCCAGAGGACATGATTTGGTTATCAGTTCAGCTCAGGGCTGGCCATGCAGTCTATCAGTTCCATAGTACATCAAGTTCTCCATCCCTGTGGTGATATCACAGAGCCTGGCCGCAGTGTCTGCACTCCACTCCACCCTCTGTGCTGTTTCTCAGCACACCAACCTTCCCTGGTGTTGCCAATATATAAGGTTGCAGGTAATGTTGTCAAGCAGACTATCATGGAAAAGATTCTTTGCATATCTGCATGTAGGGAGTTTATGTGGCAAGGTTTTGGTAGTGGGGGGCTGCAGGGGTGGCTTTCGTGAGAAGAATCCAGAAGTTGCCCCATGTTAGATATGGGCCGGTTTTTATCTGGCTCCAAAAGGGATCCTCTGCTGGCCAGAGCCAAGACAGTGAGAGATGTTGTTTGTGCCTCTGGAAGAGCATATTTTAAAAAGGGAAAAGAAAACTGCTGCACAACAGCAGCTGGGAGAGTGAGGAGTGAGAAACAGCTCTGCAGACCCCAAGGTCAGTGCAGGAGCAGGGCTGGAGGTGCTCCAGGCATGCAGCAGAAGTTCCCCTGTGGCCTGTGGAGAGGTCCCTGGTGGAGCAGGCTGTCCCCCTGCAGCCCATGGGTCCCACATGGAGCAGATCTCCACGCTGCAGCCTGTGGAGGAGCCCCCGGTGGAGCAGGTGGATGTGGCCTGGAGGCGGCTGCGGCCCATGGAGAGCCCCCGCAGGAGCAGGCCCCGGGCCACAGCTACAGCCCGTGGAGAGGAGCCCACGCAGGAGCAGGGGGTCTGGGGGGAGCTGCCGCCCGTGGGGGACCCATGCTGGAGCAGTTTGCTCCTGCAGGATGGACCCTGTCACATGGATCCATGTTGGAGCAGTTCTTGAACAGCTGCTGCCTGTGGGAAGCCCATGCAGGATCAGTTCAGGAAGGATGGCATCCTGTGGGAGGGACCCCACATTGGAACAGTTGAAAAGAATGACTGTGAAGGAGCAGTGGATGTGAAGTGCTATAGACTGACCGCAGCCCCTGTTCCTCTGCGCTGCTCAGGGGGAGGAGGTGGAAGAGGGTGGATGGGGGGAAGCTGTTTTTAGTTTTTTTTCTTTGTTTCTCACTTCTCTAGCTTGTTAGTAATAGGCGATAAATTTCTCTAACTTCCCTATACTAAGTTTGTTTTGCTCATCAGAATAATTATTGAGTGATCTCCTTGTCCTTATCTCAACCCTTGAGCCCTTTTCATTGTATTTTCTCCCCTTTCCCTTTAAGAAGGGGGAGTGAGAGAGCAGTTGTTGTGGAGCTCAGCTGCTCATCTGGATAAAACCACCACACTGCCACATCTCACCCTGGAAGTTTCCTCAATGCTGAACCTTCTCTTAAAGTATGGGCATACCTTTAGTTTCATTAAGTCACATCCAGCAATTATTGCACAGCCAGCCTGTTGTAGTGAGTCAAAGGAGGGACACAAGGATGATCAGTGGGATGGAACATGCCTTCTACAAAGATAGGCTGAGGGAGCTGAAGAAGAGAGGGCTCCAAGAAGACCTTATAGCAGTCTTCCAGTACCTAAAGGGGGTCTACAAAAAAGCTGGAGAGGGACATTTTAGAAGGGCATGTAGTGATAGGAGAAAAGGTAATGGCTGTAAACTAAATAAAGGTAGATTTAGATTGGATATAAGGAAGAAATTCTTTACTATGAGGGTAGCGAAGCACTGGAACAGGTTGCCCAGAGAAGCTGTCTATTTCCCATTCCTGGAAGCGTTCAAGACCAAGTTGGATGGGGTTTTGGGCAGCCTTGTCTGGTGGGAGGTGTCCTTGGCTATGGCAGGAATGTTTGAACTGCATAGTCTTTAAAGGTCCCTCACAACCCAAGACATTCTATGACCCTGTCATTCTATGATTTTGCGACTGGTTAAATGCTATTACTTTTGCTCTTTTTTTTAAAGATTTTTTTAAAAGCATAATAGTTATTTTTAAGAGGGAATCCACTGGGAAGAGCTCACCAATATGAAGGATTCTGGTAGGTGTTTGGAATCTTCCATTAAATAAGTATTGCTTAAGCTGTCACCACCACTGTCGACTTAGTTGTTTTGACTATACTGAAAAAGTGTGTTTTTTTGTTTTCCTTTTTTTTTCACCCAGTGATTTTTCATGATCCGAGGGTCTTCATTCTTAAGGTGAAACCACATAATTTAAATGCCTTGTTTATTTAAGTGTCTTTCTGCAATTCTGTACTTGCAGGGGGAAGATGAATGCTGTATTTAATGGTATTTTTCAAGTCAGTGTTAAAAGTAGGATTTATGGAAACAATCTTTAATTCTCTTGTTACTATTTTAGATTAGAAAAAAAGAGTATAAATACTTAGAAAGTCCATTTAATATATCTGGTATTCACAAGGTATTATACAACAGAGCTTCAACATTTTTAACCCCTTTATTACATAATTATGTGCTTTTCCTAGATCCCAAACAAGCAACACTTGTTCTGCTATCAGAGACCTTGTTTCAGTATCATCTTTGGAAATGCACAAGTAACTTCTGGGCATTACACCTACAGCATCTACAATTTGATAGTGGTGACCAGTGATTACAATTATTAAATGCCTGCTTAAAAAAATTAACCGTAACTATATTTGTAAGTGACCACTGGATACAAAGTCAGGGTTTTATGCAAGAACAGTTAAAACAAGATAAAATGACTGGAGACAACATAAATACCTTGATACAACTGTCATCATCTAACAATGTCAATATGCTGTAGATAAAGCATTCTCCTAGAAAGGTAATGAAATTTTAGGCAAGTTTAGAAATCCAGGAAAGATATGCAGAGATTATGAATTGCTTTGGTAAATATTTAAATCATTTTGAGTATTATGTTCTTTTCTCTTTACTGCATTGTGGGAAGATGGTGGAGAGACTTTGCAGTACTTGAAAAGGTAAAGGAATTCAACAAGGCTAATCCAGGATTAAAGAAAATGAGCTCTGAGGACAGTCAGAGATATCTTTAGACCATATGGCCCAAAGGGAAGATATTTAAAGTGGGAATCCCTTGAAAGTGTACATACTGCTAACTCAGGTTATTTTATGGATTTGTACACAAGCAGTATATATATATAAATGCAAATAGGAAAATTGTGTTTAAGGGGATCATAAAAATGTAGTGTGCCAAGGATCACAAATGTTTCACAGTAAAATAAACTGAAGTACAGGATTCAAAAAAGATTTTTGCTAGAGAAAGCCAGACCAGAGTTACAAAAGCTTGACAAAAAAACTAATTCCCTTCCCCTCTTCCCTCGACTCACTTTGCAAATACTATGAAATCATCACAATTTTATTTACAACATGGTCTTAAAATCATCTTGTGAGATACTGTTGACTTAAAAACTATTTTCTGTCTAAAAAGAATGTTTCTATAATTTAATTTAAACTGATGTTTAACTTGGCTGAATTAGTAAATGCATTATTAAAATATTTTTCCACCACTGTATCTTTGCTTTCTAACAAGCATTCACTGTTTTGTCCATACTCTGTTTCATCTATTGTCTCTTTCACTAAAACAATAACATCTACTTCAAGAAGATCTTGCATGAATGCTTTTTCCAAGCTTTCAACATAGTTATTGCCAGAGAAATGTCACTGAAAGTGCCATCTCTGAGCCACAAAAGTCTTTTTCAGTAAAAAGGAATAAGCATCAGAGTAGACTGTGGGCAGAGCTGCTTTCACATGTTGTATGATTACTTGGAGTGGAGCAGCAACAAGAGAAAAAGAACCCTTCTCTATATAATATCAAGGAATAAAGGGTGTCTAAGATGAGATAGCAGACAATTTTGTCATAGAAATTCTGAATAAAGTGAAGTCGTGAATTTGAGCAGTTAACAGATGGATTAGAGACTCAATTATCTATGAACTCCAGCAAAGTTACTGTGAAAGAGGCAGCCTGCTCCCTTGCAGATCTGCCAAGATCCCAGGCAAATGGGCCACTGGTCTTTATTTGAGCCCTGGGACACAAACGGTATAGTAGTTGTTGAACTAGTAGTAATGCTGGTGATAATAAAATGAGCTTTTGAAAAGCTCTTCAAAAGAATGTTTCCCTTTGACTGGCTGTACTCTGAAACTGGATACAGTGTAAGCATTTCACAAAGAAGTTTTGAATTAGCTGATGTTACAGCCCAATTCAGTCAGGTCTCTTGCCTGCTCATCCATTTGACTCCTCAGAAGCCTGAATGGCAGTATAATGAGGGTTCTACAGCCTAAATTCCCAGGATCTTCAGCTCCTGCAGCGCTTGGAAAATGGTTTTGTGTTGTGATACTCAGAGACTTCCAAAGAGCTTGCAGTGGGGCTCCCAACACAGTTTTTCCCTGTTCTTAGTCAGTAGTATCTTTCTAAATCACAGAAAACACTTTCCAAATTGATTCTAGGGTTGAAAAGGTAGCTTGCACATGAGCAGTAGTGAAAGTCCATTAAGATATTATGAAGTGTTTTGTTTTGTTATTTTTTATGTAAACCTGCCTAGAATAAATCTTGAGGGAAAACAAACAAAATGACAACAACGAAATGAACAAACAACAACAAAAAACACTTTGTTTCAAAACTGTTTTTGCTTTAATGTTTTGAAGCAATTAGGATGTTGAGGAGAATTAGTGAATGTCTATATATAAATGAGATTGGGAATTCATACTGAAACAGAAATGCCAGTGATAAACAAAATTATAGACCTTTCATATTTTTATGGTAATAATTTATGTGACTTCATGAAAATTATCAGGTATATAGACAACTAATTGTTAAAAGTTTGATCCAGTCGAAGTACTGTACACATTCTCAGCTAGATTCATATCCCACAAATGAATAAACCATATCTCCAGTCATGGAGGCAGAGATGCTTTACAGTTTTCCTACAAAACTTTGTTAATGCTGGAGCTCAGACAAGCTCTGTGCTCAATGGCTTGCCTGGGCAGGTTCAGCAACCTGAGAACTCCCTTCCTCAATTGTGTCCTATATGCCAACAAACTCTGTGGTCTTTCTAAAAACTACACAGACCCTTGTTCTGAGGATGAAGAAGGGTGCATTTCAGATATTTTTGTCACCTCTTTTACAGAGGAATTTGAAAACAGGCCACACAAAAGAAAACATTCATAGTGATTTGTAAATATTATCAGTGAACAATCACTTGATTAACAAAATGATTACCTTCTTATTTCTTCATATCTTCAAATCAAAGCTGTCTATTTTCTGGAAATTATGATCTAACTGTGGGGTAGCTCAATCAGATATAATACCCTGCAATAAAAGATCAGACTACAAAAATAATGGGTCTGGCCTCAAACTCAGTGCATTTGTAGAGAATCAAGAGAAGCAGATTAAGGGGACTTTGTTTGCTAGAAAATTGTATTTTAAATGTTACAGAGGAGTCCAATCTCACTAGTTACTGCACAAAAATAGATTTGGCATTCACAGTGGATGAAAAAATCTTGCCCCATCCTCAATTTACAGCTGAAGAGGCTGAGCAGGAGTCAGGGGAGACTATCTCTTTACAGTGACATAATGGCTGACTGATAATTTGATGGCTACTCCCAGGTCTAGGAATCATGGCAGCTGATCCAGATACATCATAAAATGAGCAATACATAACACAACAAATCAAGATAAAAGCTTTCTCCAGTGGACAAAATGCTCAGCCTATCACTACACTGGTGTCAGGTTAAAGTGTGCGTCAGACATGAAACATTGTTCAGTGTAGTACATTGCAGCTGATCAGAAGAACTTGTTTACCTTTTCTCTTTTCTCTTTTCTCTTTTCTCTTTTCTCTTTTCTCTTTTCTCTTTTCTCTTTTCTCTTTTCTCTTTTCTTTTCTCTTTTCTCTTCTTTTCTCTTTTTTTTTCTTTTCTCTTTTCTCTTCTTTTCTCTTTTCTTTTTTCTTTTCTTTTTTTCTTTTCTCTTTTCTCTTCTCTTTTCTCTTCTCTTTTTTCAAGTTTAAAACACAATTTCCCTCCCCTCCCCTCCCATTTTAAAAGTAATTTTTCCACCCTGTGCAGAAAACACCTGCAAATTACAGACCACACCACAAACCTTCCAGCTTATTGCCTTAAACTAATAGGCTGTTTATACATGCCCAGTCTCGGTTGCTTTTTTGGATCAATAAACCTTGATTTTTTTCTCCAAACTGGCACAACTTCAACAGAGAGGTAGAGTGCCTGACCATGCCACCTACCTCTTCCCCACTCCTAATCAAGAGCTGAAACCTTTGGCAATGAGAGCTGTGGAAAAGGGAATGGAAACTGGCTCTTTTTTTATGTGAGATCTTAGTCACCAAACTCTGATAGGCTTCTCCTCCAGATATATAGTTTAATAGTTTTATAGTTTACAGTCTGTTACTGTCACATCGTTTGAACAGTCTGGTCCTTTCAGTATGATCATATAGCCATGGGGTACAGCTTTGGGGTGCTGAACTGTCAGAACACAAGTACCAGGTCAGAAAATCAAAAAATAGAACCCTTAAACCAGTCTCAGCTGAAACTTTATTCCAAGAGGTAGTAGATGTAGGCTGGAATCATGCCTTATCCTTAACAGGGCAGTGATTTTACCCCAGAGAGACCTCTCTCCTTGAAGCATTGTGCCCTGTGATGTGCTGTCTTGCTGCAGCTTCTCAATTCTTACTTGATATTCAGTGGAAGAGAGAAAGACTGAAAACAAAACTTGAAGGTGGATACAACACTTGCCCTGGTTCCACTGATGCTTTATGGGTTTTGAGTCTCAGCATTTCCTGATGCTGAGTGTGGGTAACTCTTCTTCCAGTTTACCAACATCCCTGAACCCACTTTCTTACAGACTTCTTCCCACACATTGTAAAGAAATGTAACACATCTGCCTGTGAACCACACACCCTGTTAAGTGGCAGCACATACTAGAGTTAGGCATTGTACTGCTCCCATCTACTTTCTGTATACCTTAGCCTACACATTGAAATGGCCTCCAATAATGAGATTCTTGTTCATGAGGAATAAATTTTATCCTGTGTTAATTTATATCAGCATTATATATTTATAAAAACTGGTCTTCTACCAGAATTTTTTTGTCTTCCCTCAATTTATGGGATTAATTAATGTTAATGGGATTAATTTTTCTCCATCTATCATTGCTCTTACTTCATTGTGTGGGACTTAATCTGTAGGTAGAGAGTGCAAAACAAGAATATTTTATTTTAATCTTAATCAGAGTAGCTCATTTGAGAAGATATGCAGTGGAACTTATCATCATAGCAGTCAGGAGGAAGAATTTTCTGTCCTTGTCTTTAAAAAAGCCATAAGAATGTTAATTCTTATTCTCAGTTTCCCTTTCTCTCTCTCTCTTTTTTTTTTTTTTTGTCTTTTTGGTAAGGTTTGGGGAGGAAAGGATCTTATGCATAATTTAATTGCTTTGTCTTTCTCCCTCAGGTCAGTATATTATATTATATTGAAAAGTAATTATGCAGTGAAAGTAAAATGTCAAACTGCAGATGTCTGGTAACAAGTAGTACAGATGTGAACGATTCTATTATGTGCCATCTTGCAGACATCTTTATACCTTTCCTCTGAAGCTTCACCCTATGTGCTTATACATTTGAGTATTTATGCGCCCTGGGTAAGATTTGCTTTTTTTTTTCCCCTTCGCAGCATCTAGATCCCAAGCTGGGTTGCCTTGTTGGCAATGATTGATTACCCAATATCTAATTAAACCTGATCCAATCACTTATTATGCAGAGTGGAACAAACAAACTGAAGTCGACTGTCAGGCCTGTGATTGATGATACTGCCAATCCAGCTTTTGTTGCGTCTAATGTCCTGACGCTTGTTACAACCAGCCAAAGCTGCGCTGGACAAAGCGTTCTGTCACTCTTCACACAAATTCACTCCCCTCCCCCCGATGCTGTCCTCTCCCCCTCCCCCTCCCCCCCCCCCCCTTTTTTTTTAAAATGAAAAAAATTATTGAGAACAGCAGAGGTTCTGTTTGGGTTAGTGTGTACAATGAGATCAAAGTCCCCTAGAGATCCAGAGTCCTTAAGTGGCAAGGAGTGAAAGAAAAGGAGTATGTGTGTGCAGAGTGGGGGCTGGCAGGAGGTGCACTTGGTATGGTAATGAACCTACCTTGGGGAGGGTGACAGATATGACATTAAAGCAAACCTAGCAGGGTAATAATTTCTTTTCTATTGTCTGCCAAGGAAGATTCTCTTCGCAGCTCTCATTTATAAATTTTTCAGTTTTGATGTTTTAATTATTTAAAATGCAAATAGGTTCCTCAAGAAAGAAGCAGAAAATACAAATTCCCTAAACAAATTCTATTTTTGAAGTTGCATTCACACACTGAAAAATCTTTTTCTTCTGCCTTGTGTTTAGGCTCAGTATTTTGGGGGTTTCTTTTTAGTAAGCCATGAATTAGTCAAACTTCTTGTGTTTTTTCAGTACTGTATTTTCACTAGTTCAAGCTGTTTTTGTTTTGTTTTGTTTTGTTTCATTTTGAGGACAAGTGAAATGAAAAGATCAGATTCCCTCAAGATTCAAAGAACTAGCCAGAAGTGCAAAGAGATTTTTATGTGATGGTTTATTTCCTGATACTGCCTGTGTCGCAATTGCTCAGATTATACTTACATATATGAGAAATTAACATTGAGTGATGATTTATATCCATTTGCAAGTTTTAAATATCTGTTTAATGTATCCATCCTGATAGAAATTGCCAGTGGGGACTAGCCCCCATCTGTATGTGCACATGTACATGATTACTATATGGAAACCAGAAGAGTTGGTAAATATATTTTTCAAAAGTATCTGATTAATCACATACTTACAATTCCATTACCTGCTTAGCAAACTACCTTATGTTTCCATGATTCCTGACTTCCATGCAGCTTCAAACAGCTGACATTGAAAATAAGTAAACAAACAAAAATAAATAAATAAATAAAACCCAGTAAGATTTTAAAAGATTTTACTCTTAAACTAGAACTTCCTTACACCAGTTACCTTTTTCTGGAATAAAAAGACCAAAAACATCCATATTGGAACCTCTTATTTCTAGACAGTTAATACATCCCTAAAGTTTATTTATTTCCTTGCCCTCCCAAGCCAGACACAAAAAATCTGCACATTTGGGCAAAAGCTGTGAAGGTGCCTAGGTCAACATATTTTAGTTCAATACTTCTTCATATCTAGAAAAGATCATGTAGATTATTTATGAGTATGTTTTAAATGTTTTACTCCTCCGTCCTACCCCTTAGATCTAAATGGTACGTCACCTGGGTGGACAAGCGGGTTCATGAAATAGCCCCAACATCACTAATGAAAACTCTTAAATCACACTAAAAACACGGTTCTGTAACAAATTATAGGAATATAGAAGTTAGATTATAGCAACAGTTTTATCACTAGCATACTGTGGTGGCCCATAATCATGCTAAGAGTATACCGCTGCTGGCCAAACATGCCTAACTAGCCCCCAAATATTTTACTTTAGAGAAACACCCACAAGAATCCCTTCATTTTTATGAGAGGAAAACCTGATGAAATGTCTTGTCATTTAAGCAACTTAATCTTCAAAAATATAATATGCACAAACATTTACAGAAACTTTAGAATTAAAATAGGATGAGAAAATTCAGCCTTTATTTACTAGTAAAGGAAGATAGTAAAGGAATTGAATTAAAGAATGGGAAAGATCAACATATAAAAAAATGCTTTGGAGGGTGCTGAGCTACAGTGAAAACAATTGTGAATGTCCCGTACCATATGCTGAGCGGTGCCCTTCAACTTAGTGCTTGTTACTGCCACAACATTTCTTCTGTCTTGATGAGAGTCCTACTCCAAGACTAACTGCATTGCACTAACAGTTTTAGAGGAAGGAGGATGATTGGTATTTGTGAAACATATAACTTGTTCTAGAGGGTTGGTCTCCCAGTTTCATCCTAACACAACTTTAAAAAGAAAAAAAAGTGGTCTGGTTTTCTTTGGTATGCCACAAATTCAACCTATACAGAAATATTCTTCAGATAAACTAAGGGCCAGACTGAAAAAGCATTGTGTAGCTATGTAAAGACACTAGAATAATTTCTCCTAACATCTAGGTATTTGAATGAAAACCTCATCTTGCACAAAGCATCTGGTGAATACAGGAGTGATGTCTATCTTATTCACACTAATATATATAATCGGCAACTCTGATGAGGCTAGTTGAATTACCTTGGCACAAACAAGAGAAACAAGCCTCCAGTTACTCTATTGTAGAGCTAGAGCTGACAGTCTGTAGATAGTGCTGATACCTAGTTTATTTGGTTCTAATTTTATGGCCTGACTCTAGATATTCATCCTCTTCTGGAATAAACTAATAACCATAACAGTGGTCACCATGGAAGCATCAGAATTACAGTGGGGCAAATAGAAGGAGACGCAAGCCCTAAGGAGACCCCAAACCATGCTGACATAAGTGGAGTTAAGACAAAAAAAAGGGGGGGGGGAAAAACCCCCAGCAATCAAAATAACTTTTCTCACAGCATTAAAAATAAATATTTTACACCAGAGCAATAGGAGGCTAGCATTACCATAGAAAGCTAAATTTAGTCTGCAAAAGGTTATGTTGGGCAAGCACTTATGGTGCATTTCTCTAAGTTTTCTCTTCAATTAATCTCAAGAAATTCAGCGTGTGATCCCAGTGACAGTAGCCTCTGGCTTCTTTAGAGCTACTGCCGACGAAAAATTATCTGACACATATCAAACAAGCAAGAAATGACACTGGACAACATTAATCAAAACTTTCTCATTTCCTGAAGAATTAAGCATTAAATAATTAATTCCAGCACTACAGGCAGCTGTAAAAGAGGCCTCATGCCTCCCCGCTGGTAAGAATTTGTCCTTGTCTAAAAGACTAGATTGATATATTTATTATTTATCAGATTAATCATGGCCAAGAACATTATAGATTGGCAGCCAAGCCCAGCCAGTTATGTTGTAGTGGCCTGTTATTGGAGCTTGAAGAACCTGGCACACTAGCAACATTCAAAAAGGGAAGGGGTAGAATGGTTTGCCTCAAGCATTATTAAAGAAATAAATAAAATAAAAGGGGGGGGATTCTTATTTATTTATTTATTTTATATATATATAAAAAAAGAATTGGACAAAGAAAATGTCATTGATTCAGCACCTCAGTGGAGGCTGCTAGCTCCTGGGGTCATTTTTATTTCTGTTTGCTAAGGACTGAAGGAGGCTCTTAGGGTGTGGGTCAGAATATCAACTATTCTACGTGAAGCGGCAATCATTAGTTTTAAAACAGAGTTTCAGTGGCAGACAGATATAAATCAATTTAACCAGCACGTACAAGAAAAACCGCTTCCAACCCTTCATTTTCTTTGTGTTTATCCAAGTACTGTAGCTGTGAGACTGATCTGTGGTTTAAGTTTTCTTTTATTTTTGCTAGCTGGCCTTGGTAACAGTAGCAGCATAACTAGGATGTTATGCCCTAGGGCATCAGCATGAAAAATTCCAGCAGATTAATAGGTGTTAGACAAAAATAAACTTTATATAATTTTAGCATGTACTCCTTTTTTCCCCCCTTCCCATTTTCCTCACTACTGCTTTCATTCTGCCACTCCAAGTAGTAACATCCTATATAGAATTTTATTTTTGCATCTTGAATAGAGGATTTCTCACTTCTTTTTAATCTACGTGCACAGATAAAGGAAATCATAACTTCAGAAACCACGATTTAAGAGTTGTTCCAGATGCCATCCTCTCCTCTGCATCTTTTTCTTTTCTTGTTTCTATGATGGGAGAAAGATAAGTGAGATTTCTCATGGTCCACAAGCTTTTTTGGAGTTTTTCTGTGTGCTTTACTCCTTTCATATCATCTACATGTTATTCGGCAACAACAGAACAGAAGTTGCTATAAACTTGATCTGTGAGAAGTGGTGAAATATTTGTTAAGGATGACTTTGTTTCTACACAGACTGGGAGTCCCAGTCTATGAGAGAGGAAATTTCAGGATGGCTGGACACAATAAATTGTTTGTTTTGAAAACTGAGTTAAAAAAAAAAAAAAAAAGGGGGGGGGGATGACACCAAAATCTGGCCTTGAAAAAGCAGAAAAAAAAGTCAGTCCTAGTTGTGCTACATTGACTTAGGATAGATAATGAAATGTTTGATAAACATGATGTTAAGATCATTAAAATGTCTACATTAGGTCATTTGGAAGACACAATCAGCCCAGCCATCTCCAACAAAATTAAACCCTGGATGCCTCACTAAGACTAGAAGTCCAAAATAAAAGAATATCCTGGTATTCTTTACCAGTCTCCACTGTTAAGGGGGTCTCCAGCCTCTAGAGATGAGCTATGAGCTTCGAGTGGTCTTGAGATCTAGAATTCAAAGATTTCCTAAGCTGGAAGAAAAAAATCTTGCATACGATTAGTCTTGATGGATTTTCCTACCATGGGTTTGTCTACCTGCTTCTTGATTTGATGTGTGAATAACATCAGTAGTATTCTGTACAATCAGTTCCACATTTAACTATGATTTAACTATGTATCACTATATATATATATTCTAAATATATATATATCCTATATATATTCTCTCTATATATATTCTGTTTTAAACCAGCTACCTGCTCATTTAGCTCTCCAAGTCTTCAACAGGAGATAGTGAACATATTCTTTTTCACCAGCTCCATGTCATTTGTGAGGTTACCATCACTGGGCATAGTGACTCCATTCTCTACTATCGATAGTGTTTCTTCACTTTTCATCATTATATATAATTCTTGGCTTTGGAGCACAGTAGAATTAGATGTTTTTTTTATACACCCATCTTTCTGTGAGGTCTCTTTCAGTGTAGAAAAGGGGATCATTTTCTTATCAGATGTTTGTACAGAGTACTTAGAGAAACCTGGAAGAAAACGTAGAAGAAAAAAATATGTTTCTTTATATGAATTTTTATGAAAAAAAGAAGAGAAGAGAAGAGAAGAGAAGAGAAGAGAAGAGAAGAGAAGAGAAGAGAAGAGAAGAGAAGAGAAGAGAAGAGAAGAGAAGAGAAGAGAAGAGAAGAGAAGAGAAGAGAAGAGAAGAGAAGAGAAGAGAAGAGAAGAGAAGAGAAGAAAAAAGAAAAGAAAAGAAAAGAAAAGAAAAGAAAAGAAAAGAAAAGAAAAGAAAAGAAAAGAAAAGAAAAGAAAAGAAAAGAAAAGAAAAGAAAAGAAAAGAAAAGAAAAGAAAAGAAAAGAAAAGAAAAGAAAAGAAAAGAAAAGAAAAGAAAAGAAAAGAAAAGAAAAGAAAAGAAAAGAAAAGAAAAGAAAAGAAAAGAAAAGAAAAGAAAAGAAAAGAAAAGAAAAGAAAAGAAAAGAAAAGAAAAGAAAAGAAAAGAAAAGAAAAGAAAAGAAAAGAAAAGAAAAGAAAAGAAAAGAAAAGAAAAGAAAAGAAAAGAAAAGAAAAGAAAAGAAAAGAAAAGAAAAGAAAAGAAAAGAAAAGAAAAGAAAAAGAAAAGAAAAAAAAGAAAAAAGATGGAAAGTAAAGCTCAAAAAGGTTCAAACCCCCAAACATTCATAAAACAGGAAGCAAAAAAAATGATAGTCATTATTTTTGAAACAATCTAACAACTCTTGCAGAGCCAGCTTATATTTTTTAAAATTTAATTTTATTAAATGGAAAATACAGAGGGAAAAAAAATGATATTTTGCCTTTGGTAATACAGCGAGTAATTCAAATATAGTCCTGGTCATTAACCTACGAATACGTTGAGTGATGTAAAAATTAGATCACTTACTTTGACACATTTTAAGTATGTCCCAAAGCATATGAGTAATTAAAAAAAATAATAAAATAAAATATATTTTTTTAAAAAGTCTTCTTTGGGATGCAAGTTTTCTTCTCTGTGATGGAAAATTAATCTTCCTGCTTCTCAAAAAATAT
The DNA here is from genome assembly GCF_964211835.1 of Anser anser. Taxonomy (NCBI): domain Eukaryota; kingdom Metazoa; phylum Chordata; class Aves; order Anseriformes; family Anatidae; genus Anser; species Anser anser. The sequence continues at coordinate 65,817 of NW_028153919.1, forward strand.
ATTTATATACAATTCAGAACTTTAAATTAATAAAAAGAAAAGCAAGAAAAAATAGAATAGACTCAATCTTTCTGGACCCATCAACCTAAATATACTTATATTATATAATATACTTTCACTATCTGCACGTAGCTGAAGTATTCAGTGTTTTCCAGGGGAAAAATGTTTGATATAAGACAGACACAAACATGTTCACAATGAAACCAGGAATGCAGTCTTTGGAATGAGAAATTATATTTTGTTATTGATGTTTGTTTGTTTGTTTGTTTGTTCGTTCATTTTCCTGCTGGCTATAGTTTAAGTTTTTATTTTAGAAAGGCTGAAAATGAAGCGTAGCATTTTCTGATCTACTTCCAAAAGGAAGGCATGTAGACTTGTTCTCAAGTTTCTCTGTGCTTCCCTGGAAACCCAAAGAGCTGTATGTAAAGCAGTATATTTTATGGTATGTATATCAGTCCATGAACCCAAGTTCTAAACTGGTAGAATAATTTCCTAAAGAAAGTAAAAGATCTTTCACAAAGCCTATATAAAGAAATGCATACAGTTTATCCTGAGAAAAAGTGTAAAGTGTCATAGCTGCATACTAGGCTGGTGTTCTGTAAAAACAGTTTTATTACCTTGCATCACATACTTATAACATTTCTCCTCAAAAAATAAAATAATAAAATAAAATAAAATAAAATAAAATAAAATAAAATAAAATAAAATAAAATAAAATAAAAAAAGTAAAAGGTCAGCAAAAAATAGTGTGCTGTAGACCTATGGAATTGTTCACAAACATCTAAAAATATAACTGCGCCCTGTAAAATTAAAACACAGACTCACATAGAATATCTGAGCACAACTGAGTTTCCAAATGTATCCCAACAGCTTGGCTTTGAAGAAAGTAGATTAGACACTGGTATCATAGAATCACAGAATCATTAAGGTTGGAAAAGACCTTCAAGATCATCTGGTCCAACCATCACCCTACTACCAATGTCACCCACGAAACCATGTCTCTAAGGGCCAGGTCCAGCCTTTCCTTGAACACCCCCTGGGACGGTGACTCTCCCACTTCCCTGGGCAACCCGTTCCAATGCCCAAACCACTCTTTCTGAGAATAAATGTCTCCTAATTTCTAACCTAAACCTCCCCTGACACAACTTGAGGCCATTCCCTCTAGTCCTATCACTAGTTACCTGTGAGAAGAGGCCAATGCCCAGCTCCCCACACCTGCCTTTCAGGTATCTGTAGAGACCAGTAAGGTCTTCCCTGAACCTCCTCTTCTCCGGAGTGAACAATCCCAGGTCCCTCAGATGCTCCTCACAGGACTTGTGTTCCAGGTCCTTCACCAGCTTCATAACCCTCCTGTGGACATGGTCCAGGGCTTCGATGTCCTTCTTATACTGAGAGGCCCAAAACTGAACACAGTATTCAAGGTGCGGCCTCACCAGAGCTGAGTACAGGGGGACGATCACCTCCTTGGTCCTCCTGGCTACGCTATTCCTGATACAAGCTAGGATGCTGTTGGCCTTTTTGGCCACCTAGGCATACTGCCGGCTCATGTTCAGGCAAGCATCAAGCCACTCTGCCCCAAGCCTATAGCGCTACATGGGGTTGTTGTGGCCAAAGTGCAGGACCCGGCACTTAGCACTTCGGCACGTCATCCCATTGGCCTCTGTCCATTGACCTATCCTGTCCAGGTCCCTCTGCAGGGACTTCCTACCCTCCAGCAGATCAACACTTCCCCCCAACTTGGTGTCATCTGCAAACTTGCTGAGGGTGCACTCAATTCCCTCATCCAAGTCATCAATAACAATATTAAAATGGATGGGCCCCAACACCCATCCCTGGGGAACACCACTGGTGACTGGTCACCAGTTGGATTTCACTCCATTCTCCACTACTCTCTGGGCCCGATCGTCCAGCCAGTTTTTAACCCAGCAAAGAGTGTACCTGTCCAAGCCATGGGCTGTGAGTTTCTCCAGGAGAATACTATAGGAGACTGCGTCAAAGCCTTGCTGAAGTTTAAGTGGACTACGTCAACAGGCCTTCCCTCATCCACTGGGCAGGTCACCCAGTCATAGAAGGAGATGAGGTTGGTCAGGCAGGACTTGTAGCACCAAACTCAGATCCAGCTGTTTCTCTGAGGTTTGTGCTGGAATCCATGGTCTCAGAGCATGCATCTGGGCTACTAGAAGCAGAAGCAGGAACTTCAGGTGCATCTAACAGTCCTAGTGCTGCTTGAAAAGGGACAACAAGACAGAGCACTCTTTTTCTCCTGTCGTGAACATGATAAACAAAAGAAGAGATTTAGAGACTCGGATCCAATAAACCAGTGTAAGCTGAAAAAAAGTAGTAACCAGACCTGTGGCCAGATTTCAGGCCTTGGGGGAAAAAAAGAAAAAAAAGTAAAAACAAAAAAAGTTTTACATTCTGAAGAGATATTCACTTCATAACCAAAATAAAGAAAAACAAACAAACAAACAAACAAAAAACACAGAAACAACAATAAGACATGGCAGCTGATTCTTTGTCTGCAGTACACTGAATGTTCTCTTCAGCAACTTTAAAAGGTCACTTCTGTGCAGAAGAGGGGAAAGCTGCCTATTTGCAGCATTCTGGGTAAAAGGAAACTTCTGAAATTGAAAGCAAGGAACAGAATTTTTAAGGGGTACATACAGAAAGAGAGAAGAATCATACCTGATGCATACCTAGACCTTAGAGGAGATGGAAGGGCAGGGAAGACTTTTCATAAGGACTAAAGAAAAATGAAGAGTTTTGGTTGCAATTTGAACTCCATTGAAATGCTGCTAGAATCAGACCAAATACTAAGAAGAGGAGATGTTCTGGAAAGATACGACAGACAGAGGGAGAGATTTCTTTATAAGTCTCATGCGGTTTCTCTTTTGTGCCCATGCAGTCTTCATTTCTGTATGCTTTTATTACCAATTATTTGGTGTTTTACTTTGTATTCTGACAAAATCTAGTTCTAGCTTTTACAAATCTCATTGTTGTGTGCTTACTTTACTCAGTGCTGTGGTCAAACCCAAACAAACTTCTGGATGATGTAAGATCCTGATATAAATAGCAAAAGTTGAGAGAAGTGGAGATACTTAGCTGTTAACATCCACCGATCAATGAAAGTATTATACATCAGTCATTGAAACAGGTACCAGAACCATATTATCTTCTGTAACCACTGTTCTGTAGAATTACACCCCATAAGGATTTATTACTTTATGCAAAGTGGAACAGATGGGAGATGTTAAAATAAACAAATCAAACCTCTAGAGTATCTCCTTTAGGGTAGTTAAATCATGTACATGAGAGCTGGAACATGTGAGCTCAAATGCTTTCAAGACCAAATTGACTATCTGCTTTTCATACACTAGATGACAGCTTTCACGAGTGGTCCATTGATTGATAGTCTCTGACCACCACCTCCATTTCCGGTTGTGATACACAAGGGGAAGATGAGTCCAAAGTCAGAAGACACCACAATAATACCACAGAGAAGTTTTGGCCTAACATGCAAGACAAGTTAGGAAATACATAGTTTTCACTAAAGCTTAAAGACAAGATCCAAAAGTTAAATAAGGGCTTGGATGATCTTGACATCACTTCCCTTAACTTTAAAACTTCTGGACCTTGGAGCTAGGTACTGGTGACTTGTCTCTCATGTTCAATTTTAACCCAATTGCCTTGCTGTGTTAGATTTGCAACTGAAAGTAATATTATTCTATAAACTCAGTGCTGCCTTGCTCCAGATGTATTAACTCATTTCCTGGAGTGAGCTCATCCAATTATTGGCTATTCCACCACAAAAAATACTGTTGCTCCCTTATGCCACCTACATAGTTGAGAGGAAGACAAGCTTCCTCATGTTGTCAAGCTTAGTTTTCATGGCAGACTAAATGTTGTCTTCATATTCAGCCTTCGTAAACTCTTGCAGGCACCTGCTTGGAACTCTCATGCTGATCAGAATTGAGAGGCACAATTTGCCTCCTGCTATCCCTGCCATGGGGATGCCACAAGCCTCCATAGCTTGAGTCCATCAGGAAACCAAACCAGAGAAAGGTGATACCTCCAACAGAGAACATTCAGATCCACTGGGAAAAAGCCAAGCAGATGAAATGAAAATTTAGAAAAAATATGTCTCTGCACTGTCTTTTAGCAAAATTGACTTTTCCCTCCAATCTTTTTGTTGGCTTCTTTAACTACAACAGTCCCTTATTGTCTCTAGGGAGGCCTCTTGCCATGTGTCACCTTAGAGCCTTTGGGCTGTGAACTTGGTCTGTGTTGCATTCAGGACTCCTGTTCTATTCGGAAGCCTCCCTACTGGTTCTCATGCTGCAAGCACCCAGATTGCTGCCTGTCTTAGGACATGAGTACAAGATATATTGACTTTGGCAGCAAAGACAAATTAAAAGGCTCTTTCTCCCAAGCAGTTGTTCTCACACATTAGTTCACTGCCTATTCCACAGTGCTTGGACAACACTTTCAGAGGCCACACTGTAAATCAGTTCTCTGCAGTTATCTGAGTTATAAATGATCTTTATAAGGTTATTTTTAGCTTGCATCAGTTTGGTGTATATTGATTTGCAACACATAAAAATAATTGAACAGAGCCATCATATACAACATGGCATCAGGGTAGAGGCTGAGGAAATAAATGCTCTGGAGCTGGCTTTTCTGAGTAACTGAATGGTGCATCCTGTGATGCTAACCTCTCAACTTGTTCTACATGGCATTTTCAAAGCCTTCTTGGCAGAGCAGACTTTCTTCTCGTGAAGGAACTCTCCTTCCTCCTCCTGTGAAGATTCAAGGAGAAGTAAAGCACACCAGATAGTAAAAGATAAACCAGCAGCCAGCCTCCCTTTTGACCTGCCACACCATTTTTGAAGAATGGGTGCTCTTAAAGCTAAATCAAAATAGACAAATTGCAGAGCTTTGCTCTCCATCATAAACTCAGAAACGTAAATACATTCCAGCAGTAAGACTGACTTTTTTTTCTAATAGTAGAAGCACAGAGTAAATATTTGTGCCTGCTGCATAAATAATTTGATATGGTTTTAAGTATTGAGAATGTAGCAGTGTCTTTCAAAGCTGATGTGAAGCACTGGCTGTTCAGCAATAATGAAATTTTAAAAGCTGATAAATGTGGATTTTGGTAGCCAAATAGGTGTCTTCTGTTTCCTAAACAAACCAAAACTATGAAACTGGGGCAGACAGACATATGCATTTCCCTTTTTTCCATCTTAATGAGAGCTGATACTGTTCTTTAACCACCTATTTGGCTGGTGGGGAAAGAAAAAAAAAACAACTGTCAATTATGTCTCAAAACCAGAGGAAAAGCAGGAAAAACATAACCTTTGCAAGAATTTGAAAAATATGATGATATCCATCTTCACTACAGAAATCATGTTGTTAACGTTACTGTGTCATCAAGAACTCACATACACATGGCAGGACAGTTTACCATGTTTGGGCCTCATTATTATTCTTTCTTCTTTTTTCTCCCTCCATTACTTGCCTTCATCTGTCTAACAACTTTCTGTTCCCCTCAAGACTTCAGTGTTTTTCCACTTGCACATGAAATGTATGGCTGCCATTTTTGAAAGTAAACCGAGTCTAGGGATTATCGTGACCTGAAACACCAATAGCAGCTCTCAGTCGCAGTCCATTGAACATTATTAATTTATGATCACATCTTGCTGTGCCTTATCCACTTTCACTCTCTCTCTGAATTACCCTACAACAGAAAGCCTGCCTGCTGCACAAAATACTACAAAGTAGAATAACATCCTGCTGAGACACTATTTGTCAGGTAATGGGAAAGTATGCCACCTCAGAGGGACTGCAAAGTTTTCTTTCTGACTCGTTTTTTTTTATTATTTTTATTTTGCAGTAAGTAAAAGTAAAGAAGGAACAGAGATGATTTATTTTATCATTTAGGTATCCAAGTGTTATCATTTCCCTTTGAAATAATTTTGGCTTTATAATGTTCCAACATAATAATAATAAGCCTCTGGTCTTCAGATAAAGAAGTACCAACACAAAAGGCATTTGCAAATCTACCTCTTGTACCTGAAAGTCAAAAGTAACATTCAGGCTCTTAAAATAGCCAAATCAATGAATTTTCAATGCATTTAAGATTGAAAATCCACACAGCTATATGGTATTTTCAGCATTGCTTTTCAAATTTGCAAAACCCTTAAATAAGAAGCAACATAGGAAAAGGGCTACTTGATCATTTGTTAAACAAATATCAAAGATATGCATACTAATGCCAGAAGAAGTGCTTTTGGGTGTTCTATTTACAGAATTGTAATTACATTTGCTGTTTGAATTGGCCCTCCAAAGAATTTAAAATAAGCAGCTATGGCTTTTTATTGCTATCCAGTGTTCCCTGGTGGCTTCACTCTGAATGTTCTGACTGGCAATTGTTCCAGGCTCGCTTGTGCCAGTAATGCATTTGTTAATTAGGCTAAGAGTACTATAAAAACCACAACACAAGCCTCTTGTCAGCATATGCTGATCTAACCTCTTGAAAGGATGGTTATTTAAATAAATGCCTTTTGAGTTTTTGCTATTTTTTTCTAACATGTAAATATTCCCCTAAATATTATCTATGTTGGTTTAAATTTTCATGGGATCAAATATTTGTTTTATTCTTGTTTTCCGTGTTCCCTTTTCCACTTCAGCATGCTCTTCTCCCCTAATATCCTGCATGTACAAGAGTGAAGTCTTTAAAACAAAGGTTTTTTGACAGTCTAGTCCAAATAGCTTTCAGCACCTATATTTATAAGTAATGTCAGACTGGAGTTCTGCAAAAAGTGGGTTGGACCACCACTAAGAACATGAGAAAACCCCATAGACACAGTAGAGAGTAAAAGGACAATCTACAGTGGAAGCTCACTTTCTTGAAAAAAAAAAAAAAAATTACATGTAAAGCTACTCTGAATCTGTGCCCCAGCCATTTAGGTGTAAAAAGAGGTGAACTTAATTGGACTGTGATTTCATTACTGGTTTGAGAATGATCTGGCCACAATCCTTCACTGTGCAGTTCATCAGTCCTTTTTAATAATTTTCACTTGTCAAAAGACTCCTGCCAACTTTTTAATCTACAAGCCTATTTTCAAACCATTTTCTACAGTCCTTTATGGGTAAAAGCTGTAAGTTATGGGGGTATAGCTTGACAAAACAAAAATAGGGAGCTCAGGCCAAGAGGAAATCTGCAGAAACTAGAAGCACCACTGGCTTTCACTTTCGGGACTAGACCCAAATACCATTTACATTTTAAAGAAAAATTAATTCAGGGAATACCTTTAATTTTCTTATTAGAAGATAAAACACCAAAAGTTTAGTAAATGGAAACGAAATTTAGACTGACTGTGATTCTTATCTATATTTTATGCAGACTTCTTAAAATGAAAGAACCTTTCTCTTTTCATTTCATGCAATATAGCACTCAGCATTTAATCAGAAGATTCCCTCAAGTATTTTTATCATCTCAAACAATAGTACACATTACTACACAGGTAGACAAAAGTTAGTAATCTTGATTTGGTATACAACAAAATATTTAAAATAAAAAGATGTCCATCTGCCCAACAGAAGTAATATGATTCACTTGGAAATCATGCAGCTGTTTTTAGGAAGGTTCTCTGTTTTGGTTATCTGCCTGAGTAGATACTCAGGGCTGGGGTTAAACTTGATTTTCTCTAACTGCCTGCTTTGCCTCTGGATAAAAAAAAAAAAAATATCTGAAATATTGGCTGAAGATGGAGGAAAATGAAGAGAAATATACTTTAAACCTTCATTTTACTCTAAGGATCATGGTGCACGGATGTACCTTTTTTTTCAATGATATACCAGATGCATTACAAAAATATTTCAGATAAGAAGTGGTCAATTGCTAACAGCGGATACTAGAGCCTCTCAAATTGTAACATACATGAGGCAATGGAAGTAGAATTTCTGAACGTAAATTTTCAGTTTGATTTCCCCAAATCCATTTTGAAATTAAAAAGACTTAAATTTCAGAATCCTTTCCTTGGGGTGAATAGGGAAGAACCGTCCAGCTGTGTTCTGATGGGACACTTTGCTGACACAGTAGGAGCAAACTTGAGGAGTCTATTTTGTGTGGCAAAATGAGATTAGTATTGCAAAGACTATAGCTTTAGAATAAAGAATTTGCATACAATAGATTTAAATGTATAAAAGGGACTAATCAGGACTGACAGGCCTGTAAAATCTATTGGTAAAAACCTCTAGGAAGAATTTAAGAGAGCAAGGAAAACAGGAGCCAACATCGCCAGAAGATAATATTTTTACAGCATTGTAGCACTGCTCATTTAACATCAGAAATAACTGAAGAAGAATGTCACCATCAAGATCCCCTGTCATGGTCGTTTCTCAGTGTCCCAGCAGAAGGTAATTCATTTTAGGACAGCATAGAGGAGATTTTGCCTGTACTGCAGATAAACCCATGACAGGCAGATTGCTGCTATATCCAAGCTAGTTGGGAGGGAGATGGAAAAGGTACCAGCATCACTCCTCCAGCCCTGATACAGCTCAGCATTTGCTCCTCAGCATGGTAGCTGAACCCATGTTTTACCTAGAACCAATGACCCTGATTTAAGTTAGCTCAGGTGGTACTACATTTCACTGCACTACAGAAGCTGAAGAGGAGACACTCTAAAATATACTCGGTGTGGAAAATATGTGGAGGAAGCCCATGTGCAGGCCTCACAAGACCTATCCTCTGATAAATTCACGAAATGACATAGATGACCAGGAACTGAGATTCTGAAATACAGTGAAACCTAACACATTGAACATCAAAGTGCCAGCTAACTCATTAATTTGTGCTGTGAAACACGAAGCAGAAATACAGAAAATATTTGTCTTTGCTAAAAATACGTGATGAACATTTCATTCCAGAAAGGAGAGTTATAAATGTTTACAAAATTCACTTGCATGTTTGAGCGCTTATGAA